>NC_087213.1:8906316-8989102 GCF_015104395.2 Macrobrachium nipponense | reverse complement strand
TAACAGTTGGGTTTGTGTACTTTTTCCGGGTACGAAACCATGTTGTCCTTTATTAAACAAATTATTTTTATTAAATGTTTCATAATATTTTTCTTCATTACCTTTCATACACTTTCATTATATGTGATGTCAGACTCACAGGCCTATAATTACTTGCCTCTAGTCTTGATCCACTTTTGAAAGTAGGGGTAATATACGCTAATTTGTGCTCATCATATATCTTGCCTGTATCTACACTTTGTCTTAATAATATTGCAAGTGGCTTTGCGATAGAATGAACTACTTTCTTTAACAAAATAGCAGGAATTCCATCAGGCCCTGCAGCAGCTCCATTTTTAATTTCATTAATAGCCTGCACAATATCAGCTTCATTAATATCTATTGTCAGCTAAATATTCACTATTTTCATCCCTTACTTCTATATCATTATCTTCATTATCTATTCTAGGGGTGAATTCTCTCTTATATCGTTCTGCCAGTATGTTGCAAATTTCCTTTTTTTCATTCGTTAATCTCCCTTCAATTCTCAGAGGGCCTATTTCTATTCTTCTTTTATTCATCTTCTTCGCATATGAGTATAATAGTTTGGGGTTTTGCTTGATATATTTATAGGGTTTTTTCTTCCAAGTCCCGTTTTTCATTTTCTTTTGATTGTATAATCTTTTTTCTGCATTTCTATCTTACTTTTAGTTCTATAACTTTCCATGCATTTTTTTCTTTTTTTTTGCAAGACCTTTTTTCCACTTTCTGATTTTCTGGAACAAGATTCTTCTGTCTCTTGGTATGCATGAATGATGTTTACTTTTCTTCTTCGGTATATATTTTTTCCACTATTATCTCCAATATTTTATATAATATCTCCGTATTTACCCTTATGTCATCACTTACGAAAATGTTATCCCAATCTTTGTTTATTCTTCATTAATTTCTGACCATTTATATTTTTACTGTAGAAGTTGTATTTTCCATATCCTTCCCACTTTTTCATTTCTTGCTTATCTCTATTTTCACTTGCTTTGGAATGAACTGTTAATCTATGACATTATGGTCTGAAATACTCGCATTATAAACTATTATTTCTTTAACATAATCATCTCGTTCACAAATACTAGGTCTAAAGTATTTTCCTTTCTTGTTGGCAGGTGATTTATTTGTTGAATGTTGTATTCTAGTAGCATATCTAATAGCTTTTCAAATTGCCTCTTATCTTCTGCACTACTATTACTCTCTTTTTTATATGTATAAGTACAACCACAATCTCCTATTCGTTCTTTCCATTCTACGAAAGGAAAGTTGAAGTCACCAGATAGGAGAATAGTCCAGTCCTTGTGATTTCTACATATATCATCCAATTTTTCAATTATTAAGTCAAACTCTTTAGTATTAGGAGGTCTATATATTACTATGTTCATCAATTTTTCAGATTCAAATTCTACCGCTATTAGTTCACATTCTGAGTTACTATATTTCTCATATATTTTTCCTTGTTTTTGTCTTTCCCATATATTGCGGTTCCCCCTTGATTCCTATTTTTTCTATCTGATCTATAAGTTTGGAACCCTTTTATTTGATCATCAGTCCCAGTCTCTTGGGAATACCAGGTTTCACTTATATTCATTATATCTATTTTCTTTTCATTTTGGGTTAGTTCTTCTAAGTACTCTATTTTTCTTTTTGAGTTACTCGTAACTAAACCCTGCGCATTCATCACTATGTGGTTTGCGTGTTTTCTCCTTCATTTTAATACTGATAGTAATAAGGATTTTCCCATGTCTCTTTCCTGTTCTGGATGTTGTTCTTTTTTTCATTTCCAGAAATTCTGACATTAAAAATCCAACTTTTCCATAATATTTGATCTTCCTTCATCATAATTATTCATTTGTGTCTGAATCTGCAATTTTCTCCGTTTCTGCAAATATCCTCTTGCATAATAAATACAGTTATTATCTCTTGAGTAGAATTTCGGAGCTGATGCTTTGAAATTCTTTGCTGACACCTCTGCATATCTCATTGGTGGTTTGCTTTTCTCTTTTACCTGATATTCTTGATTTCTCTCTTTATTTGTTTCTTTCTATTTTGGATTTTATTACTTGGTTGGTTATTATTTGATTATGATTCATGGCTACAGGGTGCATATATTTGCATTTTTGTCGAACTTACACCTTTTCCTTCTTTTAGGTTTTTACATATTTTTGGATGCAGATCTCTGCAATCATCCCCATATCCATCTAAGTATGCACATTTACCATATATTTCATAGTTTTGACATATCTTAGGATGTTTGTAGTAACATCTTTCTCCAAATCTGCAATTCCCTCTTTTCAAAAGGTTGCAGATTTGTGTCTTTCTTGTCTATTTTTTCCTCTTTCCCGTCATTGTATAGATCTGGGTAGAGCCTCTTCGGGATTTGCTTTTCTGTTGTCATATCGTAATTATTTCTTCGTAGGTATGCTGCTTATTGCCTCATATGTAGTATCAATGAGTATCTCTGCATCCATACTTTTATCTTGTTCTTTGTTTTCCTTATTTTTTTCTGTCATTTCATTTTTGTTTACTTCTCTTCTGTTTTCCTCTTCTTCTTTTTCTTCTTCTTCTTCCTCTTCCTCTTCTTCTTCATCCTCAACTATTTGTACATTCAATCTTGATTTAATAACATTGTCTATCCATGATAGACATGTTGAACAAAAAATTCTTGTATCTTTTCTCAAATCTTGTATTACCTCAGCACACTGTGGATGGGGTCGGAATGTTGCATGCAGCACATTTTCTGATTAGGTTTTGTGGATTAGACTATGCTATACCAAACCTTACACAGTTTGCATGCTTTTGGCATTCTTTTTCCTAATGCATCAATTAGTATATTCACAGATTCACCTTATTCATTTTCTTTGTCGGAATATGTTGGTTTATGTATATTTTCTTTATGAGTCTCTTGACCAACTTGGATTTTATTTGGAACTTCTTCAATTATTTTTCAAGATGTTTTCATTAGATTTGTTCCAGTTTGAAGGATTATATCCTTCTAATATATCTATGAATGCTTTTGTATCTTTTTGGTTAGGACTGTTGCTGATTTCATAGATGAGAAATGCCAGTTCCCTTCCTGCTACCTCATCGTATTGCGAATCTGCTAGACACGCCAAATTACGCCACCTTTTCCCGCAGTTGGAACTTACTGCCATCTTGTTCTGATTTATAGTATTACACTTAGATAAACTAACTTAGAAGACGCTTTATCCTACTATTTTCACACTAATCTTATCACCGATAGTTCACGAACACTTCTAGATATTTCTCAAATTCTAGTCGTATGTTAAACTTGTGATATCTGTTGATTATTGTGACTTCACGCGGGTACGTCTCACCAAGCAAGATGGCTACTATCACCAAAGACCACTCAGCAGAGACTGACTCCCATATGTCCACTCCCTACCCTACCCCGAAGGGATAGCTCTACCATAACATGAGTGGCTCAAGTGTAAGCAAAACCGCTTGATAGGACTGAGGGCATAACTAGTATGCAATCATCCCCATTCATGTCAATAGAGGGCACACCGGAAAGAATGCCGAGAGTCCTACCGTAGAGGACTATACCTCCCCGGATTCCGCAGGCAAGTCCCCCATAGGTAGTTCCGCCCCGATGGATATTGCTATGAAATCATATCAACATCCTCAGGGTCCAAACATACATCGAGAGGCGGACCAAACCTCTACAGTCTCTGCCATTTGGATCAAGAAAGAAGCCAATGCGCAAGAGCCCAGCCCTGCCCAACCCATAAGAAGGTTTTAGTGAAGAAGGGGGGGACAGCTAGGTTGAGCAACTGAGTTAAAGATAGTAGAAGAGAGGAAACAATTTAAGTAAGAGGAAAATTGAGACTTTTGGATTCGAACTGGGAGATATTTCTCCCAGTTCGAAAGCCCTCTTGCCCGCTATGCATTTTCAGCAGTCAGCTGAAAATGCATAACTTCGTCAAGGCAGTCTCAAATCAAGAGGGCGCCAACCAAGAGCGAAGCACCAGCCAGGCGCGAGGTTCCTGCCAGGCTTCAGGCTTCAGTCGGGAGAGATCCATTTCAAGAAAGCCCTGGTCTTCTTTGAAACATGGAGATCTCCTAAGCACTTCATAAGTGACTGATTCCTTCAAACAGCTGAGAATTAAAGCACAGGAAAGAAGTGCGAGCTTTTGCAAATCATGTTTCTTTACATAACAATATGTCATATAAGACATATTAGCTGTGTTGTACGGTAGAGGCAACTCTGTGTTGACTTCTCATTACACAAAGGATGTCCAAGTTAACCTACGAGAGATCCTTCTCTTTTGGTTTATACGTTTCTGCGGATACGTTACTGGGATAAGGAGCCGACACTGATCCTTAACTTTGAGTTAAAGTTTTTGGAACTTAGTGAAAATTATTGGGGTTTTTGAAAGGAGTGTGTGGATAACTCTTTCCAATTTGAGCGCGAACCCTCGTGGTTAGATCAGGTGATCGGGATCGGTGTTGCGCTCCTTCATAAGGTGTATTGTCATAGAAGTGGTCCAGTACCCATTGACAAAGTCCTTTCAGGCTCTGCCGAGTAAGCGGTTCATATCCCATCGGCAGACCCACAAGATCTCTTAGCCATAGATCACATATCTCGCTAAAGTCTTGAGGTGATGCAGACTACTGGGCAACAGCCACGAAGTCTACCACCTATCAGATAGGAACCAAGGTTTATTTATACCTACAAACATATGTTGTTTACCTGTCTATTCCATGTTAGCTGTCTCTTACCCTCCACCAAAGGGTGTCAATCAGCTATGTATATATCTGACAGGTAAGTTGATTGTATGAAAATGATATTGTTATAATACAATAAAGTTTCATACATACTTACCTGGCAGATATATACGATTAATGGCCCACCCAGCCTCCCCGCGGAGACAGGTGGAAGAGAAAAAATATGAATAGAAAACGGGAATGGTTCCTAATCCTGCCACCCAGGGCAGGACGGTAGATCACCTGACCTACCTGCAGCGTGTGCCGCGAAATTTGAATTTCTGTCGGGGACGACGGAGTCTTAGCTATGTATATATCTGCCAGGTAAGTATGTATGAACTTTATTGTATTATAACAATATCATTTTGTACATACTTACCTGGCAGATATATACGATTGATGGCCCTCCCAGCCTCCCCTCAGGAGACAGGTGGAAGAGAAAAATTCTGACTGGAAAGGGAGATTGGTTCTTACAGCCGCCACCCAGCGGCGGGTAAGGTAGATCACCTGACCTACCTGTCGCGTGTGCCGCGAGTTTTGAATTCTGTCGTGACGTCAGAGACGTAAAGCTAAGTATATATCTGCCAGGTAAGTATGAACAAAACCTTATTGTATACTAAACAATAACATTTTTCAGGTTGCATTATACTCAATGTATTCTGTTGCACTCTCTATTCATTTACTTGGTATCCTACTGATGAGGTATTAGTGAACAATCTCCATACTTTTGTCTGTTTTTGCTCTACTACATTTTTTGCTTTGTTCCGATACGTAATACAAACCATCGGTCCTTTAACAATAGGAAGTAGCTAGCGGCAGCTGGAACGGTCGTAAGCTTCGAACAAGGGGAGAACGGTAGTTAACTGCTTGTCCGACAGTCGCGCGCCGCGCGACTGGGAGGTAAACAAATCACTTTTGCTTTCGGCCGCGGGTGTGAAGGACGTGTTCGTCATCGCTCTCTGCCCGCTTCATCGTTCGTATGCTTTGTTTATATTGTGTTTTCTACTAATGGTTTGTTTAACTTGAAAATGAAACTGTAAGTACACTGTTTTCATTTTCATTACTTAATTATGGACCAACATGGATGAATTGAACCCTTGAATTATGTCTCGGTGCCGAGGGCGGGCGCGCTCGCGCCGAGTCATGTATTTTGGGCGAAAGTGTGTAATTGAAAAATGTAAGTACTCTTTTCATTATATTTTTGCCCTGTGCGTTCGTTACCGAGAGTGTGATTGCGCTCGGCACGAGCCTTTTATTTTGTATAATAGAATGGAATGAAAGTGGATTCGCAATTGCAATATTCTTTCATTTTCATTTATTTATTTGCATGAATTTAATTTGGATCAATTTTCGTTCTTACCCGGGAATTGATCCTTACGTTTTTATGTGAAAGTGAAATCGTGCAGTATTCTGTTTCATTTTCATATATATTTTATGATAGCATCATATTATTTGGATCAAGTTTCCGTTTCTTACCTGGGAATGTCTTTTCCCCTTTAAGTTCTATGAAGTGAATCGCAAGGGCAGTATTCTGTTTCATTTTCATATTACTTTTCACTGCTGTGCGGGGGTAGGGGAAGCGAAGGTCTGCCAGGGAGTCGTCGGAAAGCTCTCCCGCGACTCCCTTGGTATCCGATTCTTCGTCTTCCTTCCTGCCCCCCGCTCAGCTTCTTCGTTGTATTTTATATTTGGGGTCTTCCTTGCGTTCGGGGTGGGGCATGTCTTCCCCCCGTGCGTGAGGGAACCCCTCTTACTAATCTATCTATGTTACCGCAGGTGCTACATCCGTGGGAGACGACCTTGGACAGGTATGGGACCACCGCGGCGGCAGGGCGTGCCTAGCATCCACGGGCTGCTGCAGCGTCTAGCGAGGTCTGGGGCGGTCTCCACTACTACCACGGCCGCTTATGCTGCTCCCCCCCTCCTGGTCTACACTCCCCATGCTGTGTCGGTGACGCCGTCTGCCGCTACTAGGGCCGCCGCCGTACCGAGGGGGTGTTGCGCCGCCGCCTGTTTTCTTCGTGTTGCCTGCCCCAGACTTCCGCTGTTCCAGCAGCTCGCCCCTGGACCGGCCGCCAGTACCCAGGTTCCGCTGGCTGCCGATGATTCTACGAGGCGATCGCTGGGCCTGCCGTACCTGCCGCTGATGTGATTCCCACTGTTGGCTTGGCTGTCCCTTCTGGGTCTACCGCTGCCGCTGTTCCTGCCGCTCCTGAGCTGGTTGCTGTTCCTGTCGCTCCTGGTTTCTGAAGCCTGTCCATGCTGGTCCTGCCCACGGTGTGTCTTCCCAGTCCCAGGTCCTTCCGGACAGGTGCAGTCGGGCCGTGTTGCTTCGGCAATAGCCCCGGCTCCGGCCTGGATGGAGGACCTGACGACTGTCCTGCGTGAGCTGACGAGGAAGAGTAGAAGAGGAGCTGTCATCTTCGTCTTCATCGTCTGCTGCTGCCTCTTCCCCTTCGACTTCTAAGGCCCATAAGCTGAAGAAGAAGAAGGCTGCTTCACCCCCCTAAGAAGTCTCCTTCGGGAACTTCTAAGGGCCCGTCCCACCCCGGCCCCTGGGACGGGGGGTCCTTCTGCTGGTCCTCCTGCTCCTTCGGGAGCGGGGGCCCGTCTCCCCTTCCGTAAGGAAGAGATAGACGGGGACCAGAGGAGTATCGGTTAGCTCTGGTACTTCCTCGCCTGGTGCTAGCGGCGATGCCGCTACGCCAGGTTCCGGCTCGGTCTCTCGTTCGCGAGAGATCCCGAGTGTACGTTCTCCCTCGGGAGACCGTGCAGCCAAGTTTCGGCGCCAGAGTTCGCTCGGCGCCAAGACGCGGCACGGAGCAGAAGGCTGGTGAGAGACGCTCGGGTGACTCTTGCCAGGCCAGCGGCCGCTCTTGCAGCGACCAGCTGGTAACCCGGTTTTCCCCCCTAAGAAGACTCCTTCGGGATCTTCTAGGGCCCGTCTCGCTCAGGCGAGTCGGGGAGCTCTTCTGCTGGTCCTCCTGTTTCCTTCGGGAACGGGGACCCGTCTCTTCCTCTGCAAAGAAGACGACGACGGGGGACCAGAGGTTGTACCAGCCTCGGCTGGTACGTCCTCACTGGTGTTAGCGGTCCTGCCGCTAAATCAGGTTCCGTCTCGGCCACTTCTCGTTCGCGAGAAGTACCGAGTGGACGCTCTTCCACGGGAGAGGGGCCGTCCAGCCAAAGTTTTGACGCCCGAGCTCGCTCGCCGTCAAGACCGCGGCGCGGAGCGAAGACTGGCGAGAGTCGTGCCACGACTCTCGCCAGGCCAGTGGACGCTCTCGCAGCGACCAACTGGCTGCTCGGGTTGACGTGACGGTCGCTGACCAGCCACGGGTTGAGGCGAGGAAGGGGTCCCCGCGGCCGTCGGTACCAGCCACGGCTGGTACCAGCGGCTCGACGCGCCGAGAGGACGCTGGCCGGTCTCGCCGCGACAGAGAGCCTAGCAGGTCACCTGACCGCCGCTCCCATAGGGACCGGGCGGAGACAGTAACCAGCAACAGCTCGCCTGACGCGAGAGATCAGCGTCAACGTTCAAGTCAGAGCCGAGCCACTCGCCCCAGGCGAGCGGCAAGGCTAGGCCTGCTGCTCGATCGCCACCGCGGGTTGACGATCAGCAGCAGCCCTCCAAGCACGCTGGTCCTGCCAGCGAGCTAGGGGGGAGCGTCAGGTCTGCCTCTCCTGTACCTTCAACCTCCTCGGGCTACACCGGGAGGAGCGAGGTACCTACGACCTGATCGCGAGAGGTGCGCCGCTCGCGATCCCGCTATGACGCCGTATGGACCAGGCACGGGTCTAGGACCGACCAGGACATACGCGCAAGTAGCTGGAGGCGACCGTCAGGGGCCTGCCGCTGTTCCTCCTTCTAAAGGAGGAGTATCTCGGGATCTGTTCTTGTTGGAGGGACTGGACGGTCCTACTCCGCAAGACGCGGTTACATCCCGAGATACAGAGGAAGTTGCAGAAAGTCATTAAGCTGATTCGTCAGCATAAAGACCTTGCGGAAGGATTGCCGCTCCCACCAGCAGAGCCCACGTCTCTGCTCGAGTCGTTTTTGGGGCCCGAGAGGGAACCCACCCAAACCGACGGTGGGTCTGCCGCGATCGGAGCTTGCCGATTCTGTCCGAACCAGAGTCTCTCGTCTCCGGACAAGAAGGCTCTCTCAGTTCTGGCCGGTCGATCAAGCTACTTCCACCTCCTCTACTGCGACAGCGGCGTTTCTACGTGTCTTTCGGACGTATTAAATACTCCTTCGGTCCTCCTGAGAGGTTTCGACCTCGACGAGGACTGGAATGAGTCGGAGGACGGTATCGGCTCTCTCCTGTCAGGGTGTCGATCAGCCCAGACGACGTTCACAGTGGCGGCAGACCCTTACCTACAGTGAGAGTTCTTAACCCTCCGCGGGGGGAAAACGTTTTTCTCCTGACGATTCGTTTCCCAGACTCTGAGAGGCCATCCGCCGCAAGGCGATGGCTGTTCCTACTCTTCTCCAACTGCTAGTTCCACTGGGAAGGCGAGCGAGTATCCAATTCCTCCCCCATTCCCTCTCTCCTTACGGCTACGAGGGAAACAGGAGGGATCCTACAGAGATTTCTCTGTAGGATCCCACGTTCGGGACTGCGCTACCGGGGGGGGAGACCTTCGGGTCCTACCTGACGTAAGCCCTGGTCGTTGAGGAGGAATCCTGCCCCACATTCTCGATTTCTACGGGAATCGAGAGGACCACCAGCCGATATCGTTGACGAATTCGGTGGGGGTTTCGCAGACTGCTTAGAATTCTACGGAATTTCTAGCGCATTCAGAGTGTTCGAGTTTTTACGATCTCCAAACACTTACGCGAGACCACGGTCCAAAGTGAGCGAGACGAGAATCCCCGATATGTTACACGATAATCGGGAACCTCGCCTATGCTCGAATTCCTGGAATTTCTAGCATTGGGAAGAAGACTGCTGCTGAAAGAAACTATCTCACAGTAGGCGACCAACCTGGAATAGAGGAGATCGACGGGAATATCCAGTTTGGCTTGAACTATCGTCTTAGTATTCTGTTCACCATTGAAGCTTTCCTTCGAGAAGAACTTCTCCTTCACTCTCTTTGATAGAGAACGAAGGTGGTCGATCTCCAATCCTTATGTTGTTTTCTTGAAGGAAAGAATTTAGGATGGAGATCGTTGTTCAGAATCCTACAAATATACTACGTATATTAACCTCGCGACATGATTCTACTAAGCAGTTGAATTGTCCGAGGGGTAGGCGCATATCCTAGTTAATCTACGGATTGCGACTTATAAGAGAAGTATTCTAATTGAACTGCAACTCGGGGTTGCCTGCAACCTCCCAGGAGTTTTCAGTTTCAATTTTATATACTTATTGTTTTGTCACGACAACACCATTTCAACTTTTATATTTACCGAAATTCGTTTCGCCTAAATTATAATTGCTCGAGCATATCTTTTATGCTCGGTAGTTCTAGCCGAACGCATTCCTTCGTGGAATAATGGATTACCTGGCAACTCAGGATGACGAGTCAGCGAGAGCTCAGGCTCAACTACTGCGTATTGAACTGCCTGATAGCAGCTCAGTATCAGCTGGGCCTCCGAGATTCACGGTCATGTATGTCTCTCTCTCCCTGCTTTGATTGACTACCGAACCATATCTCTGCCCAACAATCATGGACTTAGGTCTCTGATTAACGGGGATTCTCGCAATAATGAAGGACCATCTACTGCTGTGACGCTAGATTCCATCGCCTTCGACATTGTCGAGAATTTTCAACAGAGATATCTCTTGGACTCTTTCATTCTTTCTGTTTACCGCACGGTAACAGAAGTCTGTACAAGTCTCCCGCTGCATCGCACTGCGATAATGCGAATGATTTTGCAGACATACTGAGTTTGTCGTTCAAAATATCTCGTAATTGTAGGTGTACAATTGTTCATTGTTCAACCCGAATTACGAGATGTGTCAGAAGACATCGCCTACTCTCCGACCTGACAGCTCTACTTCCAAATGTTCAGCCCATGAGAAGCAGTTCTTCAGGCGGCTTTCTCCCCTCCCCTGTGTTTTCATTACTGAAGAACGCCCCGCTTTCATTGCAACTACGACTTCTCACCGGACAGCAATGAAATAGCGGTTTAGCGTTTTCAGTCATTTGTAAGCACAGGCTATGAATCTGAGGAATCCTTCTCTCGATTCATCTGTGAAGACGTAGGTTGCATTCAATATCTACCTTCGTCTTCAACTGTACATAGTGTTGTTTTCTCCTTGAGCTGAGATTCTAACAACCATGAGGATGGTTTTACCTTCAGGGACCTTCGTCTCTAGAAGGCAATCGACTTTGCCGGCCTGTGGGCACCTAAATGCCTTAAGAGAATCATCACCTCGCTGTCCGGCATTGGTGACAAACAAATACATTATTTGTTTGGTCTCTCGCATAACCCTTTAAAGGCGAAGGTCACGTGACTTACTCGGATGCTTTGACACTTGCCTCCTACCGAACGCAGTCAGTCGGCAGCTGTCAGAGCGCCCGAGTCAGTTACGAACTACGCTGTTTGACTTAGTTCGGTGTTACAAGCAACCATTACTTCGTTTTAATAGCTTGTCACAGTACCCATACCATTGACACCCACCATGGAGTGTCGGTGTCCTATCCACTACCGAGAACTTCGCTGCATGGGGATAGGTAGGATGCGAGAGGACTTCGTGGCATAAACGAAGGACGCAGACAAAGGACGCCAGTATGGGTACTGGACATCACCGAAGTAGAGAAGAGGGATAGGTCATGCGACTATTTCCTTCTTTTCCTCTGAGGAACTGCATGACTTCTCCTGCGAAGTCAAGCATCCAGGGGATGGGGATCCGTGACGCTAGATTTCGTACCGAACTTCGTAGCGAAGACTCAGAAACCCTTCGGTCCCTGACGATTGGTTCGAGTCGTTCACAATCCCCTCCCTAATGGACTTCACCGCCTTTCGATGCGAAGGAGATGCTGCCTTGTCCCGCAAAGAACTTCTCCGTGGCGCAGGTACTGAAGGCAGGGTCTGGTCAACCAGACCACATGCCCTTCCTTCTACCTTCGGGATATTGCCCACAGGTCCTTGGATCTTTTTCCTTGGGACCCGTGGTGGCTGCTCAACACGTTGTGTAGCGAACCCAGACCCTCGCAGGCTGAACAGCATCGAGGTCCTGGTGTGACCGTAAGAATGGATGAGTGAATGAGAGTGTGACTGGCTCCTCTTCCCATCTTTTTTCTTTTTTCCCCTCTACCTGTGGGTTAGAGGGACACGGTCGGCACCCTGCTGGATAAGAACAAAGATGCAGGTGAGCTACTCAAACAGAGCCCCATCCATCCCTCCCTTCACTAGGGATAGGAGCGTATATCCACCACTTCCTCCCAACAAGGGGGAGGAAGTGGATGCCAGCTTGAGACAACCCATACTTTATGTTGCCTCTTGCAAACAGGAACAAGTTCTTGCTTGCTGGTACGAAGAGATACGCTTGCCTCTCTCTTAGTACTCGGCCCAGAGGTCTGACCATTGATCCTGCGGTGCACACCCCGATCAATCGGACAGAGGCTTGGATCCCTCCCTCGCTCTTACGACCAGGGAGGCATTCCAGGGATGGACGAACACCAGTCTGTTCATCAAAAGACTCAGATTCCTCCCACCAAGAAGTGAGTCTTCCTATTGTTAAAGGACCGATGGTTTGTATTACGTATCGGAACAAATGACAATTTGTCGAAAATTGCATTTTTCCTAACTATACAAACCTGAGGTCCTTTACATATAGTCCCTCCTCATGCCACCCCTCACTCTGCGTATTTTGCATGGGCCAAAAGCAAAAGTGATTTGTTTACCGCGCGACTGTCGGACAAGCAGTTAACTACCGTTCTCCCCTTGTTCGAAGCTTACGACCGTTCCAGCTGCCGCTAGCTTCTTCCTATTGTTAAAGGACCTCGGGTTTGTATAGTTAGGAAAAATGCAATTTTCGACAAATTGTCATTTCAGGATGTACTTTGGATTTGTCTAGAAGAAAGGCATTGAGCCTGTTTTAGGTATCCTCCCCAAAATTGCAGTCAGGTTTTTCTTTCTGTAGAGGTGTAGAGGAAAATCTTATAGCCATTCTAATACCCTAATTGGTATATGAGGCTAAAGATGCAGTCATACCCCTACATACGAAAGTCCCTACGTACGAAAAATCCAGCTTATGAAGGCAAAGATGAAGATTTTCTTGCTTCTGTGTACGAAAATAATTCATGTTGCGAAAAGGTTTATGTACTGTAAAGTCCGAGATTCACCCTGGCCACTGAGAACAATTTTAAATCTCTCGCGCCGCCAACTCGGTAGACTCCCCACCATCCTCCCACTCTCTCATTGGTTCCTGATGCTAGCTACCGCCATAAGATCCTGCTCTCCTATTGGTCAGCATCTGTCCCATCATGCCTCTATGTAAAGGCGTTCCTTGACCATTTCGTTGTGGCAGCGTTATCGTAAGCATCTGGAATTCGTTCGTTCACATAGATTTCATTTGTTTACCTAAATTCATGTTAGTGATTTCGCTTCGTTGTACTGTAAACTACTTTATCGTGTTGCGTGTGAACTTAATTACTTACATTATTAGCCATGGGTCCCAAGAATGTTGCTGAAGTTCACGGAAAGAAGAGGATGCTTTCTATGGAGACAAAGAAGGAGATAATCAAGAAGTGTTAATGTTTCCTGCCATTTGTTAATGAGTTTCATAAAGTTAAGTTTTCATACAATGAACTTACCTGTCAGATATATACATAGCTAAGACTCCGTCGTCCCTGACAGAAATTCAAATTTCGCGCCACTCGCTACCGGTAGGTCAGGTGATCTACCTGCCTGCCCTGGGCGGCAGGACTAGGAACCATTCCCGTTTTCTATCATATTTTCTCTGTCGCCGGTGGTATCAACATTGTTGTTACTACCTCCTGACTGGAATTTGCTTTTCAAGACTTTATTGATCATCTTTATTGGATTTCTTGGTGACGTACTGGATCGTTGTTTTGGCATTCGCTACTGTGGACTGGATTTGGACTTGCTTTTGATTTTTCTAATAGAATGTCTGATTCAAGTGTTAGTGTGAGAGTGTGTGTGAATGTAGGCTGCAAGGTGAGGATACCGAAGGCTTCGGTTGATCCTCACACTGTATGTCGTAAAGTAGGGGGGTTTGACTGTTTCCTTTGGCTAACACCTGTATTTTTGAGTGTGAAAAGTTGGATGCTAATGAATGGAAGACTCTAACTTCTTACTTGAAGAAGTAGAGAGGGATAGGATTAGACGGACTGCACAAAAGAGTGTGAGTACAAGCCTATTGAGCCTTTTTCTGAGTCTAACTCTCCTTTTATTAATGAATATGATTCTCCCTATGTATCTGAATCCTCACAGGCTTTGCATTCGGATTCGGCTTCTGAAATCGCCAATCTGAAGGCTACTCTTCGTAAAATGAAGACAAAGATGGCGGCCATGCAAGGTAAGGCTAGTGATTGTGAATTAACTAATTGAAGTGAGTGTTCCCAGTGTTGTGGAGGGGGCCGTCTGACCGTCCCTTGCGATGCTCCCAGGCCTAGACCTCTTCCAAATCACATACCCAGAGGAGTAGGAAAGTCGAAAGTCGTACGGAGGTTGTGGGGAATCCCCAACGGTCAGGCGTCCCTTCAAAGCAGGTTCTGTTTTGTTACAGTCTGCTCAGGACCGCTCTAATAGAAAGCTCCTACGAGATTGTTTCTCGTCGTCCGTTCTCCTTCACCTAAACGAGGTGGAAGGACTCTGATCTTTCTAGGCCACTGAAAAGGCATTGGAAAGAGCGCGCGTTCGACTCGAGCCCGGAACGCTTCTCGGAGGAAGCTCCTTCTTCTATCAAGAAGCTAAGCTGGTTTCGATTGCCTCCTAGAAACAGTATTTGAGGATCGCACTCCTTCGAGTTCTCCTGCTTCTTCTATTGAAGAGGATGCTGGGGTGGCTTCCAAGAAAGGATATTGCTTGCAGTTTCAAGAGCAGATTGCCTCTTTGGTTTGGAGTTTCTTTCGAGGGATCCCCCTCGCAAGAGGACGCTAGACTTCCTATTTTAAGAAGTCTCGTCTTCTTCACCAGCCAGAGTGAAGCGTCCGCCAGGCATGGGACGTCTTCCAGGCGCGAGAGTCGTACAAACGTCAGGATCTATCCGAGCGAGTTGCTCTAGATCAGGATACACTCAGGCGGTGAGGCGCCAGCCAGGCGCGAGGCGCCAGTTAGGCGCGAGGATTCAGCCAAGCGCGAGGCGCCAGCCAAGCGCGAGGCGCCAGGCCAGGCGCGAGGAGTCAACATTGCGTGAGGCGCAGACAAGCGCGAGACGTCAGCCAAGCGCGAGGCGCAGACAAGCGCGAGGCGCCAGCCAAGCGTGAGGAGCTTTTCAGGCGCGAGAAAGTCAAGCAGACGCGAGACTTCTTTTAGACGTGAGAGAGAGAGTCGGTTCACTCTATGAGCCCTCTCCTAGTAGGAGTTTGTCACCAGTAGAGAGAGAACGGGATGAAGATCCTCTCGTTTTTCAGGCCGATTCTCCACAAGTGTGAAGGAGATTCGGAAGAGAGGGTGACGGTAGAGAAGGAGTCTCGAACTATAAAGTTCTGACTGACCCTTCCTTCTTTTACGGGAATACGGAGATTCTTTAACTCCTGCCATCTCCTCCTTCGCCTCGATCACTGTTTTCGAGTGCGATTGTGCCTAAGTCTTCGTCAGTCTTGAAGATGAGACCTACGATCTCTATGAAGAAGAGCGCTTCAGTCCTTAGACAAATGGATGTTGTCTAAGAAGGATCTGGTCAGAACCACCTTCTGTATGCCTCCAGCCATACTTTCTGGCAAGAGAGGTTTCTGGTACCGAACTGGGAGAAACATGGGCCTTTCTCTCCAGCGGCAGCCGAAGCGGACTTTTCAACCTTGGTTGACTCGTCAAGGAGACACGCTTTGAATGGAGCTCGCGTGTCTTGGGCGATTTCGGAGACGGATCATCTCCTCAAGGGACTCTTCCATATTTTGAAGTGTTTAAATTTCCTAGACTGGTCCCTTGGGGTGATGTCTAAGAAAGCTCATGACTCGGATGGTCTAGACCCCCAAGTCATTCTGAGTATTCTTGCTTGTATTGACAAGGCGGTACAAGACGGATCAGGAGAAATCTCCTCTCTTTTCGGAGCAGTACCCCTTAAGAAGAGGGGAGTATTTTTAGTTCCTTCCTAACCAAGGCAGTTTCTCCCTCACAGAGAGCAGCCCTGGTTTTCGCTCCCATGTCTGACTTCCTGTTTCCTTCTCAGTTTAGTGAAGGACATTTCCCGATCACTGACTGAGAAGGCGACTCAGGATCTTTCTCCTGCAACTGCAAGGAAGAAGAGACCATTTCAGTTGACAAGAAAGGACCGACTTCTACGGTTCAGCCCTTTCGAGGAGGCCCTCTCTCCAGAGCTACCTCTAAGAGAAGAGGTCTTGAGAGGAGAGGTAAGGCCTCCTTCCCGTCCCTTTAAAGAAAGGGAAGTGAGACAGACAGCCTCCAAACACTAGTGGGGGCCAGGCTTCTCGCAATTTGCAGACGCCTGGTCACTCATAAACTCGGACGCCTCTTCCATGTCCATAATCAGGAAGGGATATCTTATCCCCTTCCAAGACAGTCCTCCCCTAAGACCATGTCGCGGGAATGTCAGCCTATACAGGAACCCTGTACGAGGATACTCTTCGACTGATGGTGAATCAAATGTGGGACAAAAGAGCTATAGAATTGGTTCTAGAGCAAAACTCTCCGGGGTTTTACAATCGGCTTTTCCTGGTTGCGAAAGCCTCGGGGGGCTGGAGACCAGTTCTAGATGTCAGCGCATCTGAACAATTTCGTTCTAAAGGAAAGGAAAGTTTCTCTATGGAGACTTCGGCCTCAGTCCTGGCGGCTTTACGTCAGGGAGATTGGATGGTGTCGCTGGATCTCCAGGACGCCATTTTTCATGTCCCGATTCACCCTTCGTCGAAGAAGTACCTCCGTTTCATGATGGGGGAAGGATCTTTCAGTTCAGGGCCTTGTGTTTCGGCTGTCCACAGCTCCTCAGGTCTTCACAAACCTGATGAGGAATGTGGCGAGGTTTCTTCACCTCAAAGGCGTCAACATCTCTCTATATTTGGACGATTGGCTCATCAGGGCCAGAACAGAGAGACAGTGTTTGGAGGACCTTTCTTTGACCCTAGACCTGATAAAGGCGTTGGGACTACTCGTGAACCTCGAGAAGTCACAGCTGATTCCTAGACAGAACTTGGTCTATCTGGGGATTCAGATGGATTCTCGGGGTTTTCGAGTATTTCCTTCGCAAGAGAGAATCGTGAGAGGCTTGGAAAAAGTCTCTCTCTTCTTAGGGAAAGAACGGACTCGGCGAGGGAATGGTTAAGCCTGCTAGGCACCCTTTCCTCGCTCGAACAGTTCTTTCCTCTAGGAAGACTACATCTTCGCCCTCTTCAGTTTTTCCTAAGGAGATCTTAGAACTGGAAGACGGGACTTCTCTCCGACAGTTTTCTCCTTCCAATGGAGATGAAACCACACCTGCAATGGTGGTTGTCCCCTCTAAAAGAGAACAAGGGAATTTCTCTGGAAGTTCTGAACCCAAGCCGAGTGTTGTATTCCGACGCATCGGAGAAGGGTTGGGGTAGCAACTCTAGGACCGAGAGAAGTGTCAGGCACCATGGAGAGCAGCACAGGTGTCCTGGCACATAAATTGCAAAGAACTTCTAGCAGTTCACTTGGCGCTAAAGTTCTTCGAACCCTTTGTGACGAACAGTGTGGTCCAAGTGAATGTGGACAACACTACAGCCCTGTCCTACATCGGAAGCAAGGAGGAACACGCACTCAGTGTCGCGCTTTACGAGATAGCAAGAGATCTGCTAATTTGGTCCTCACAAAGAAACATCTCCCTCCTGACAAGATTTGTTCAGGGGACGAGAAACGTCAGGGCGGACAGACTGAGGCAGGAGAAGCCAGGTCCTTCACACAGAATGGACTCTTCATTCAGAGGTGTGTCAAGAGTCTTTGGGATCTTTGGGGCACTCCTCACGTAGATCTGTTCGTCACATTCCTTTCCAAAAGGCTGGAAGTCTTTTGTTCAGTGGTGGAAGACCCAAGAGCTCTCGTGGTCGACGCCCTTCCTGCGTGGGACTGGTCTTCATGTGGACGTGTACGCTTTCCCCCCTTTCAAAATCCTGGGACAAGTGTTGAGAAAGTTCGTAGCGTCCAACGGGACAAGGATGACCCTGATAGCCCCGTTTTGGCCAGCACAAGATTGGTTTGCAGAGGTGCTGGAGTGGACAGTAGACTTCCCAAGATCCCTTCCAAAAAGGATGGATCTTCTCAGACAGCCACACTTCGAGAGGTTTCATCAAAACCTCCCCGCTCTCGCGCTGACTGCCTTTCGACTATCGAAAGACTTGTCAGAGCGAGGGGGTTTTCTCGCGAAGCTGCAAGCGCTATCCGCTAGAGCCCGCAGAGCTTCCACTAGACGAGTCTATCAGTCGAAGTGGGAGGTATTCAGAAGGTGGTGTAAGTCTAAGAAGTTGTCCTCCTCCAGTACCTCTATAACCGAAATCGCTGATTTTCCTTTGTTCTTGAGAGAGGTCTCTCATTTGTCTGTATCGACGATCAAAGGATACAGGAGCATGCTTTCGGCAGTATTTAGAACAGAGGCCTAGACATTGCTGAGAATAAAGATCTGCACGACTTGATTAGATCGTTTGAAACGACAAAATCGAAGGAACTAACTCCTCCCAGCTGGAACCTGGACGTAGTTCTCAAGTTCCTTTCGTCTGACAGATTTGAGCCTCCCCACGTAGCTTCGTTCAGGGATATAACAAGAAAATGCTTGTTTCTCCTATCTTTGGCGACAGCCAAAAGAGTTGGCGAACTTCATGCCCTAGAAGATGAAGTGGCTTTAACAAAGACTCGGCCTTTTGCTCGTTTAGAACTCTTTTCTAGCGAAGAATTGAAAAATCCATCGAATCCCTGGCCAAGAGATTCGAGATCAAAGGCTTATCGAGTCTAGTAGGGAGAGAAACAGAGAGGTCTCTTTGACCCGGTAAGAGCCTTGAAGTTCTTCTTACAAAGAAAGAAACAAATGAGAGGCTCTAGACAAAGTCTTTGGTGTTCGATTAAGGACCCCACAAGAATCATGTCTCAAGAACGCATTAGCTTTCTTCATTAGGAGCGTCATTACGGATGCTCACAAGTTCTGTCCTGACGACTCATGAGCTTTTTAAGAGTAAAGCCCATGAATTTAGAGCAGTGGCGACGTCTCTCTCTTTTCAGAAGAATATGTCGTTAAAGAAAATCATTGACACGACATATTGGAGGTGCAATTCAGTTTTTTGCATCTCACTATCTTAAAGACGTTCGCGTGACCTACGAGAAATGTTTTTCTCTGGGACCTTTGTATCGGCGGATACAATACTGGGTACTGGGGAGCAAACACCAATCTTTAAATTTTGGTACATACCTTCTACTAGATATGTTCTAGATTTCTGCTGACAAAGAGGGCTCGGTGCTGCACTGGCAGCCAGTCACTGTTGTTCAGTAAGGAACTCTTGTGATCATCTTTTAGGGGAGTATTAAAATTTTTTTTTGAGAATTTTTTGTATGAATGCGTTTCGTTTCGAGTTATGGGTTGTTTGTAATGAGTTCGGGGATAACTCAGAACAATTCTATATACTAACATGGTGGTTAGGATCAGGTGGTCGGGATTGGTTATGCTCCTTCACAAGGTGTGTTGTCATTGAAGTGGTCCAGTACCCATTGACAAAGTCCTTTTAGGCTCTGCCGAGTAAGCGGTTCTTATACCCATCGACAGACCCACAAGAACTCTAGCCATAGATCTAATATCTCGCTAAAGTCTTGAGGTGATGCAGACTACCGGGCTACAGCCACGAAGTCTCCCACCTATCAGGTAGGAACCAAGGTTTTTCTTATATACCTACAACATATGTTGTTTACCTGTCTATTCCATATTAGCTGTCTCTGACCCTCCACCAAAGGGTGCCAATCAGCTATGTATATATCTGACAGGTAAGTTCATTGTATGAAAATGATATTGTTATAATACAATAAAGTTTCATACATACTTACCTGGCAGATATATACGATTAATGGCCCACCCAGCCTCCCCGCAGGAGACAGGTGGAAGAGAGAAAATATGATAGAAAACGGGAATGGTTCCTAGTCCTGCCGCCCAGGGCAGGCAGGTAGATCACCTGACCTACCGGTAGCGAGTGGCGCGAAATTTGAATTTCTGTCGGGGACGACGGAGTCTTAGCTATGTATATATCTGCCAGGTAAGTATGTATGAAACTTTATTGTATTATAACAATATCATGTTCATGTTTTCTGCCGTTTGTCCTCCTCCTCTGTCGCTACTTTCGGACATCTCCTCACTTGAAAGGTAAGGTTCCACATTTTACTACATACATACGTACATGTACGTACACTATTTCTCGTACCCTGTACACTAATACACTTTATATACAGGTACAGTCACGGTTAGGTTAGGTATTGAATGGTCCAAATTGTTGTATATCACTGTTTATTGGTCAATTTAGCTTTATTATAAAATTTACTGTGGTGTTTTTGTAGGGCTTGGAACGAATCAGGCAATTTACATGTAAAACATAGTTCTAGATACGAAAAAATCAGGTTACGAAGGCTGCTTCGGAACGGATTAATTTCATAACCTGAGGCACTACTGTATAAGAAAAACACTGCCAATTACTCCAGGAAATTGTTCAATAGAATACTAAAAAGCTTGCTTCAAAACATTTTAAGCCTTCTACTGCCATTTATACACTACATCTGTCTAATAATAATTTATAAAAAAAAAAAAAAAAAAGCAGTGGTACCTTGACATACGAAAGCCTCAACTTAGGAAAAACTCGAGATACGAAAGCAAATACGAAGATTTTTTTTGCTCTACATACAAAAATTGTTCAAGATACGAAAGGTTGTTGCTGTAAAGTCCCGAGATTCACCCGGACCACCGATAACAATTTTAAAACTTGCGCGCCGCCAACTTAGTAGACTCGCCACCATCCTCCCGCTCTCCCATTGGTTCCTGATGCTAGTCACCGCCATAAGATCCTGCTCTCCTATTGGTCAGCATCTCTCCCATGATCCCATCATGCATCTACGTAGCAGCGTGCTTTTTCGGCCACTTGGCGGCATCATCGGTATCATAAGCACGATGAATTAGTTTGTTCTATTCGATTTCATTTATTAACGTAAATTCGTTAGCGATTTCGTTGTAGTATTACTTTATTGTGCTGTGTGAGAACTTTACTACATACGTACTATACGTACTACATAATTTAATTACGTACAGTATATACGTTGTCATGGGTCCCAAGAAAGTTGAAATAGGAAAGAAGAGGATGCTTTCTTTGGAGACAAAAATGGAGATAATAAAAAAGTATGAAGCTCACCAATGAATACAACCGAAATCCGTCGACAATAGGCACCATCCTTAAGCAGAAGGATGCCATCAAAGCAGCTACACCTTCCAAGGGCGTGACTATTTTGTCTAGCAAGAGGAGCCACGTGCACGATGAGATGGAACGGCTACTTCTTGTCTGGATAAAAGACAAAGAAATCGCTGGCGATACGATAACCGAGACGGCAATCTCCCACAAGGCCAGCGCTATATTTTCGGCGATTTGATTGCCCAGGCCGAAGACGACACAGGAGAAGGGACATAAACGCCAACCCCAGAGTTCAAGGCTTCTCATGGGTGGTTCGAAAAATTCCGTAAACGGACTGGTATCCATTCGGTGGTGCGGCATGGGGAGGCGGCCAGCTCGGACACGAAAGCGGCCGAAGCCTTTATTAAGACGTTCAACGAGATGACAAATCAAGGAAGGCTACAGTTCTCAGGAAGTCTTCAACTGTAATGAGACTGGCCTTTTTTGGAAAAAAAATGCCTCATCGGACGTACATCACGCAGGAAGAGAAAAAGCTACCCGGGCATAAGCCTATAAAAGACATGCTTACACTCGCACTTTGTTCGAACACCAGTGGGGATTGCAAGATGAAGCCCCTACTTGTCTATCATTCGGAGACTCCTCGAGCCTTCAAGGCCCACAAAGTGCTAAAGGAGAAGCTTCCAGTGATGTGGAGGGCTAATGCGAAAGCCTGGGTAATGAGACTTTTGTTCACGGAGTGGGTAAATCTGTGTTTCGGCCCGACAGTGAAGAAATTCTTAGAAGAGAAGCGCCTCCCTCTGAAATGTCTGCTGTTGTTGGACAATGCCCCTGTTCACCCTCCTGGCCTCGAGGAAGATATCCTAGCGGAGTATTCGTTTATCGAGGTTCTTTATCTTCCGCCTAACACCACCCCTTTCCTCCAGCCCATGGACCAGCAAGTGATATTGAACTTCAAGAAGCTGTATATGAAACATCTTTTCAAGAGATGTTTCGACATCACCAATACCACAAACCTCACCTTGCGTGAATTTTGGAGGGAGCATTTCGATGTTGTGATATGCATCCGACTCATCGATCAAGCTTGGCAGGAGGTTTCGAGGCGAACCTTGAATTCTTCGTGGAGGAAACTCTGGCCTGATGCCGTATCCGCCCGAGTCTTCGAGGGATTCGACGTGGGCGAAGATTCAGGAACAGTTGACGATCCTGAAACTGTTTTGCAACCAGATCTTGACGAGATTGTTGCACTCGGCAAGTCCATGGGGCTGGTCGTCGACGAGGACAACATCAATGACCTTCTCGAGGAGCACCAAGAGGAGCTTACGACGGATGATCTGAAGGAGTTGGAGGCCATGCAACATAATGTCGTTCAAGAAGAGTTCTCTAGCAGCAACGAGGAGGAGGAGGACGACCCTATGACAACCGCAGAAATTAAGGATGCTCTAGCTGCTTTTCATAAGGTGCAATCATTTGTAGAAAAGACACACCCCGAAAAGGCTTACACGGGTCGTATGCTTGCGCAGTTCGATGACGTTTGCCCGAGTCGTTTCAGGAACATTGTGAACAGTAGGCAGAAGAAATCTTCCTTGGATAGTTATTTTTTAAAGAGGCCTTTAGTAGGAGTAAGGAAAAAGGAAGATCCAATTGAAAGTGGTAAAGAAATTGAAAAAAAAAAATCGTAAAGTATAAAAAAGCAAAAGAAAATGTAAAAATCAAAAAAAGAAAAAAAAAATTTAATTTTAAGATTTTTGTAAAGTTAAGTGCTACAGTTTTGTTAATGTGTTTTGTAAAGTTTAGTTTATGTTTCCTGGCATTTTTTAATGTGTTTCGTAAAGTTAAGTGTACATACTATAAGAAGTTTTCTGCTGTTTGTCCTCCTCCTCTGTCGCCACTTTCGGAGATAGCCTCACTCGAAAGGTAAGGTTCCACATTTTACTACATATGTACATGTGTACGTACAGTATTTCTTGTATACCATGTACACTAATACACTTTATTTACAGGTACGCACATATTAGTACTAGTACGTATTAAGTTAGGTATTGAATGATCCAAATTGTTGTAGTATTTCATTGTTTATTGGTCAATTTAGCTTTATTATCAAATTTACTGGGGTGTTTTTGTAGGGCTTGGAATGGATTAGCCATGTTACATGTAAAATGCGGTTCAAGATACGAAAAGCTCATGATACGAAAGCCGCCTTGGAACAGATTAATTTAGTATCTCGAGGTACCACTGTATCAAATACACACATATCACAATATCACACAGAAACAAACAAAAAAAAAACAATGAAAAACCAGAATGCCAAGGCATAAATTGGGCAGGAAGAGCAAAAACAACTGGCTTCTTGGCAAGAAAGGCAGCGCCGTCTTGCTTGTAAGGCAGTTAAGAGAGAACTGATGCGTCACAGCATACGTTGGGAGGAAGCCAGGTCAGGTTCTGCCCACCTCCTTCCCCATTGGCTATCTCCTGTTGCCACCAAAACCTAGCACTGTTAATAACTGGACTCCAGCTAGGCACTAGAGGAGAAATTCCCTTACGGTAAGACCTCAGGTTTGTTAGTTATTAAAAAACAAAATGGTTTAAATTTTGTCATTTAAATTAACCTGAGGCTTTTGAAGAAAAAACTGCTGTCATTATTTACAATTTGCACAGCAGCATTAAAACCAGGACTCGTGGGCACAAGGCAAGCTCATTCAAGAAGCTGGACCAATGTACTTGATTAGTATTTGAGGATTATGTGGTGATGTCTATTATATTCACTCAGTGACGATATCCAATGAAATGTCATCAGCTGAGTGGCAAGTTGGTAGTATGAAAGATGTCCAACCTGACTACGATAAATCCTTAGCTACTGTGTATGTATACAATTAAGTTCCAATTACTTTTGTGTATCTGCAATACTTTATCCTGCAGCTGAAATTAATTTCTGTGAGGAATGGAATGAAATATAAAATTTAGTCCAAAGACCAAGTGCTTGAACCTATGATATCATTCAGCACTGAAAGGGAAATGGAAAGTACGTAAATAGGTTTAAAGGTGTAACAGGGAAAAACCTTACAGTTGCACACAGTTGCACTGTGAAACAATCTTTAAGAGAGGGTGGAAAGTAAGCTGGAAAAAAGAGAATATGAACAGAGGTACAGTAATAGGAATGAAGGGGATTGCAGTCAGGGACTGAAGGGATGCTGCAAAGAACCTTAAGTAAGCCGACAGTGCCCTGTGTGAGGTGCACTGACAGCACTGTCCTCCTCCAGGGATATCTGTAACAATTCTCTGTGTGTAACACTTTTTGTATTGGATTAATTTATTAATACACTTTTCTTATTGGATTAAGTAATGATTGATAGGATCTGGATGACTGGCTTTGGCAATGAGAGTTACAATATGCCAATTTTAATCAGTGTGTTATTGTTATCCTTGTGTTTATTATTTTTTATTAAGTGTGTTATTGTTATCCTTGTGTTTATTATTTTTCATTACAGATAATTTGTTCTTGGGTAGTTGATAGTTTACCACTTTTTCTGTGTATTGACTGAAGCTAAAAGTTTTTTTTCTTTCTCACTGCAAATAAAATCTGGTGAAATTATTGTATAGTACAACAAAACAGTAGTGAATTTTAAAACAACTTATGTTGCAATTGCAGGAATGTATCCTGTTAGTAGGCTCAGTGTGCATAAAATGTTTTCTGCTAAAATAATTGGTTGTATTGCACTCCTGATAAATATTTCAGATTGATATGGAGGAAGAAAGGGAGGTAAAGTCTGAGGATGCATTATCTTTAGCAAATTTTTATAATATAAAGTACATAGAAACCAGCTCTGTAAAAGGGATAAATGTCGAAGAAGCATTCAGAAGCATCACACAGGAAGTCTATGATAAGGTGAGTGTTGATTGTTGCTTTTGAATAAACATAGGAATTCAAGAAACTGATGTATGTCTAGGTTTTTTCTTTTACAGCAAGTTGTAAATTTAATTGAGAAGACTGTTCAACAGTAGACAGTTAGATTGCAAAAAAATGCAAGTAAACACTGTTAGATTACAAAACAAAATAAAAAGACTGAAATGCAATAAAAGGGTAGCAAAAGGAAAAGAGCAAATAGTGACAGCAGCAGTATCTACAAGCAGAGCAAACAATGAAGTATAAATAAAATATTTTTTTATAGTTTAGCTGCCGTTTGTCCTCAAAGGACCATGAGAGTGTAACTCCTTTGAAGACTCACAGCAACTACCAGAATCAGGTTTTTCTTCATCAAAACATCTTTTCATATAGGTAACTTGCCAAGTAATTATTTAGCTATAGTTGTCACTAGCACAGCAATCCCAAATAAAAAAAAAAAAATTGCATTAGTGACTAGCCCTGACCTCTGTTGGGTTATGTGGTAATGACTTACTCTAGCAGGCTTAATTCCATTTTCTGCCACGCTTATAACAACGAGGGACCTGATCTCTGAGGCACATTCTCGGATCCAGGAAGACACTTTTCCTGCATTCAAAGTAAAAGCGCATGAAGTCTGACAAGTCACTACCTCTCGCCTTCAAGCATAATTTATCCCCTTAGGCCATTCTTCAGTCGACCTTTTGGAGGTGTAAATCAATTTTTTCATTTCACTACTTAAAAGAAGTGGAAACAGTGTTTGAAAATTGCACAACCCTCAGGCCGTTATCATTGGCTGGCAAGGTAATGGGGGAAGAAGCACAGGAGAGATTCTTTCTGTTTTCGCCTTGATGTAGGGTGTTGAGTTTTTGGGTAGTCTTTGGGTACCTTGTACCTTAAGTGCCCACCAATCTTTATGGATGGGTAGTGGTTTTATTGTCAGTGTAGGTGAAAGCATTGTATGGTGTTCAAATTACTGGTACTGTCCCCAGGGCAAAGGAACATTTTTAGGTACGTCTTGCGATCAGGCTGATCCTCCGTTGCAAGACTCCCACTGATGTAGAGGCGACCCTTGGCTCAACCACCACGCCACTACACTAGGATGAGCACCAACCAGAGGCAGTATTCACTGCAGTAGCTCTCTTAAAAAGTAAGAAAATGATAAGCACTGTTTCATTGCTAGCCATCCTTTCTATTTTCAAAGTCATTATCACACTTAATGTTTTGGAGTATATGTATAGGCAGTCCCCAGTTATAGGCGATCCAGTTTTTAGCACCTGTTTAGCAATGACAATAACTGGATTTTCGCCACCAATATGCACCGAGCCACACATAACACTGGTGCTGATAATTGGAAATGAGCACTGTTATTGGTGATTTTTGGTTATTGTAACGCCTTTGGGAACAGAACCCTCGCCAATAACCGGGAACTGCCTGTACTAGTTAATGTCCATTCATCCCACCCACAAACAATGTGGGATTCAGGAAGTAATTACATACTTGTAAAGTTACGTATATGAAAATGATATTTTTGAAATAAATTTAAGTTTCAGATGTACTTGCCAAGTAATTACAGAATCTGACCCCTCCCTCCTCCCCTCCCATGCACATAACAGCAAAAGCAGAATGAAGCCTACCAGCATAAGTAATTACCACATAACCCGTACAGTGGGGGCTAGTCACCTACACTTTGCAACGGAAGCGCTAACGCACTTTTCTTAAATTTAGGATTGTTGTGCAAGTGAAAACTATAGCAGCTAAGTATTTAACATGGTAAGTATATATGAAACTTAATTTTATGATAAAAATATATTTCTTTTTTTGATAGTGTAGCCAATGTTAAGCCTCCAAGGAATTACACTCTCATGGTCCCCCAGGGCTTCATAAGACAGACCAGCCAATTACAAAGAATTCTCTTATAGTTGGTCTCAGTCAGAATGGTACTTGCTGATACAGTGATAGAATATAAAGGACTCAGGACAGGAGGGCCCTATCTCCTGGTGCTTGTTGATACAGTGATAGAATATAAAGGACTCAGGACAGGAGGGCCCTATCTCCTGGTGCTTGTTGATACCAGTGATAGAATAAAAGGATCAGGACAGGAGGGCCCTATCTCCTGGTGCTTGTTGATACAGTGATAGAATATAAAGGACTCAGGACAGGAGGGCCCTATCTCCTGTCCTACAGCGATTATCTACGTTCTATATGTCTTACTCGCACAGATGTGACAACAACATAAGACAAAGCCATCTTGATTACATAGGCTTTATGTCCTACTCGCTCAGATGTGACAACAAAACCGCGCCATCCTGATTCACTCTGGTCTCTCCATATTATGAATAATTGTCTATGGTAGTGAATCAGCTAAGAGGACAGTGCCAAGTTCTTTAAACATTTCAGAATGTCTAACCTTTCTAATTAAAACCATTTACAGAGGGAAGATACAAACATAAGGAGTATCTCGTCTGTTGAGATTTTAAATCAAATTGAGGTGACTTAGCAGCTGAATGTTATCACTGTTGTTATTGTATTTTTCTCATTTCTTCTTCAAAAATAACTTTGATTATGTGTGCGTTTCGGGAGGAAGAACACTAATTAAGTGTCCTTGAGGAAAGTTAACTATTTAGCTGCATTTCCCTGCCACAGGTGCTTGCCACTGATCTCTGTGCAAAAGCACATTATTCTAAATTAAGGAAACTCTGGGTGACACAAAATAGTCAGTCTAGACCCAAGTATATGCCTAAGAAAAAAAAGAAAAATAACTCAATAAGTGTATTAATAAAAGAAGATTATAAGCATGGAGAACATTGATGACAGTAGAATACTTATTATTAAAAGTAACATACTTTAGTTGCTTATAATAAAAAAAAATAAAAACTCTCTTGCAAGTGTTCCATAGTTTAGGGAACAGAACGTATGTGCATTGCTGACACAGTAGGTTCATTCTGAGTGTTGAGTAGGGCCATTCAGCCACTTGAACTGTATTTAATTGGAATATCTGCTGCAGAGAGGCACACAAATATGATTCTTCTTTAAACTTTTTATCTGGTGCTCTGTCATATATAAATACTGGCCACATGATGAAATGTTTGATGTTTAATTATATATTTCCTTCACAAGCAAACACACACACAGTACAGTAGGTATCACAATACTTGTAGTACCTTTGTAATTTAAAATCCACGTTATCCAAGAATGTGTTATTGTTTAGGACAATATATTTGAATTATGTACCTTAACAATGTAGGCACATTTTTGTTTTTTTATTTTTTCCCCTTTATGTAATTTTTGCTCCTTTTATATTTTATGCATACTGTATGTCAACGTTTTACATTCAGAGGTATACTTCTTGAAGAGAATTTAATATTGCTGATCTATGACTAAGGGGTTTTGAAACTTGATTTTGTTGCATTTACCGACTATTAATAGGGCTTCTTTTCACAAGAAATACTTCACAACAATACGTGTTATCAGTAGTACGTATGGTTAAGAGTCAGAGATAATACCTCTTTAGGTTTCTGTAGCACTATTCATTTTTAACATGGAAAGGATAATTATTGTTACTTAGTGCTACAATTCATTTTCTTAGAATAATCACATGGTAATGAAATTTATTCATTTTTAGGTAATGTGTTTCAAAGGTCATGGAATTTAACACTTAGGTTTTAAGTACAGATGGTTTGCAAGCTAATGAAATTTGTTAATTTTTTTAGGTACAAAATGGAGAGTTTAAAATTGAAGAGGGATGGGATGGTATCAAGAGTGGTTATTCAAGACCAAACCACTCTTACAACATTATGGAAGCTGAACCAGAAAAGTCTGGATTCTGTTGTTAATAGCACATTACTGATTTGTGATGCAAGAATCTAGTTATACTTTTCAAGTGAATTTGACTAACTTATAAGTTTCATTGTGATAAAGTTACTCCAGTTTGGCATGTTATAAACAGGTCTAACTGTAGTAGGTTGTCTTGCACGCTCATTTGCCTCGAGTAAATAGGAGTTTTGCAAACTCAGTTGACTGTGTATGTCTTGCAAAACTCGCATACTCTGCAAGTGGAGCTGTGATCACTCATTTGACTGTATAGAAGGTTGAGAATTGCAAACGCATTTTAACTATGTAAAGATGGGCAGTGCATGCATATCCAAATTTGAATGCTGGCTCCAAACTCATCTTTCATGAGTTAGTTTTGTGTGGCATGCTCACTTTATTACAGCAAGCTGAGATTTATGTGCTCACTTGCGCTTTAAACCAAAGGAATTGTCCTAGTCCTTTCCATCCCTGTTTTAATGTAAGTTGAATCCTGTGTGTGAATAATTCAGAAGATTTTTTTTTATATTTTATTAAATGCTGTTATATAATTCTTGTATACCTTTATAAGCAATATTTTCCCCTTAATATTCTGTATAGAATCTGGGAGCTCAACCTGTTTTCATCTGTCTTCAAGTAGTGAACATTTAAATGAGAATGTGTAGCTAAACCTCCATTTATACTGTTTTGTGATAATAGCTAAACACCTGGTAATATTATTTTAAAGCTATGAAATCGCATTACTTTCTCCTCATTATTTTGTATCTTATACATTGTTTCAATTTTTGAGCATTGAGCTTAAAACTGTGATATGGCCAGTAGGAACTTCATGTTACCTTCCTGTTTTTTTTATTTTATTTTTTTTTTTTAATGAATCCAGACAATTTCATTTGTGTGGTATTTAGAATTTAAACTTTATTTTTGCTATGAAGTTACTCGTTCAGCCATTTATTGTAATTTTTATAAACATTTCTTCACTTATTGATTGTTTATTTGTATTTTATGAAGTGTTTGTAAACTCATAGATGTATAACTTTTAAAGATGATGGCATATTGAAGAAAGTGTAGATGCAAATAACGAGTGATGATATTTGATATGGATGTATAAATCATAGAGTACAATACTGTACAGTTATTATTTGATAGTCCTGGACTGAGGTGCCAATGCAGGCATCAGAAATGGCCTCATTTGCAAAATATATTTTTAAAACTAAAGTCAAGACATCTTTCTTTTTTTCAGTCACACTGTTAATTTTTGTTTCAATACACTTTTTCTCAAATTTATGAAAGTTGAAATTTATAAGAGTAAAGTTTCATTGGTTGGATATCCTGTGCAGGTATAGCATTGTACTCCTGCCTTGTATTTGATTGTTGCAGTTTTAAGGAAAAACCAAGCGATTTTTGCAGGAAATAATATACTCATCTGCTGTTGTAGATAAAAGCATTAACTTTTAGTATACTTATGAAGGAATTTCTAAAAAGTGCTCTCCTATAACACAGAGCTCATAGTCTTTATATTCCCTAAAAACATTAGGTGATTGTTTTCAACACCACATACTGATTACAACAGTTCTCCTTTTACCTTCCATACTAAATTTTAATGTTTTCAAACTACTGATTATGTACAGGTCTCCTCACCTTCCATACTAAATTTCATTGTTTACAAAAGCAGTGTGACAACTAATTTGTAAATAAAATTTAGTCATGAGTAGGACTAAGACTAGTTGATATATTATAGGAATTGGTATAATTTTCAACAATGAAAAAAATATTCAGTACATTGTATTAAGGAATTGGTTATTTAAAAATGAATCAGAGGAATAATTAAGACTAGTCTATTAATACTTTCCTGACATATTAGCATATGTCCATGGTATAAATATAACTGGCATTCTATACATCAAGTAAAATGCTGAACCTATGCTTACTTCAAAATTCAAAGATTAGCAAATTATAATTCATGTCACTTTAACCAAAGCTTGCTTCTAAATTTAAAGATTGGCAAATTAACCAAAGTCTAGAATGTATGATGAGAATTTACTTAAGTGATATAGTACTGAACATCTGTTGAATAAGACTATTATGAAAACAGTATTTATGAACATGAGTTCTCTCTGCATTTTGAAATCATGTTTTATTCACACAATAAAATTAATGTCAAATTGTAAACTGGGATATTCAAAATAAATTTTAATAATAGCCGAGCCTTCCAGATATATAGATTACATATTCGATACAGTACTTAACACTAAATTAGTACTTTATAAGTAGCCCTCCTATATTTTATCAGACTTTTAATTCCAAGTAGAGAACAGACTTGACTAACTTATGGCTTTATGTGCAATTTGATGCAAACTCAGTAAGGCATATTATTTAAGGTTTATTTTTATCTAAAGTTCTTTTGTGCACCTTACTGCAATTTAATATTGACTATGAAGACGTTGCTATTACTGCTCTGGATTTTCAGGTTTCTTCAAAAGTTTTCATGTCCGTGACACTAAAAACTCAAGGAGATTGCATTCTTTTTTATAAAAATATTTAGCATGGCAGTAACTTATGTATTTTGAATAGCAAACCAGGAAGTAACTGTGAAAGATGATCCGTCCACTTCCCAAAGAAAAAGTGAACATGCTAATGCTTGTAGTAAAACATCACAGAAAACCTGTCTACTCCTCAAAATCTGCAAGACTGCACAGAAATAAAATTAATTTACTCTTCATCTGCTTCTGTCTGTATTATGACAATGCTAGCTATACAGTATCTGCAACCTGTGATGACTCATATTTTTTAAAAAATATTGATTTTTCTCCCATCAAACTAGTTTTCTGAGTGGATTAAGTAGCCCTTGTCAAGACCAAATTTCATTTTTTAATGTAAGTCATTTCAAGAATTTTATACACTTATGTCTTATATTCTAAAGGTAACAATTTCATGGTAGTGTAAGAAAAAATGAGGTTATTGTAGGCTATGGAAACTGCTTTTCTAGTAAATGCTCAAAAACTGTATTTTACCATATCACACCATTTCAAGGAGAGCTTATGATGATTAATAAAAGTTGGATATTTCTCCAAAATTAATGTTTGCCAATGGTTAAGAGCAGCTGCTGAACTTCAAATTAAGATAAACCAAAAAGATGCATTGCCGTAATTAAAACGGTGTAATTTGTATAATGCTAATGAATGAAACTTAGAGTGCTTTTCCATTTTTTACATTCAAATTCATCTTGTAGTCCTTCAGATCATATCCGAATTCTCTATACTATTTCAAACAGTTTTATATATTTATAGTGCCAGATATATCACTTTCATACTTTCATTATCCAATTTATTTTCTGGGATACCACTGACCAGATTTTTTTCATGGATTTCCTCAACTCCAGTGTAATGTATTGTGTTATAATTATATGCCTCATTATATTTTAAAGGATGCATAGTTTTCTGTTTTTATGATGATCTTTATCATCATATTATTGTTGTTATGAAGATGATAATTATCTATATCACTCCTGTGACAATGATGTAGTTTTTGAGTAATGATGATTACAAAATGTAAGGGGGCAAATGTGGGGATATTTAATTTAAGTTTGCATGGAAGTTTGAAATTTTTCATATTCTATGAAAATGCATACATTATTATGCATATGGGATATCTAAGTATTTTATAGTGGTAATGATAATAGACAACTATATAGCTGAAGTTTGCATGCTAAGGAACTAATTCTGTAATGATTTATGTATCCTTATTTCGTATGGATTTGTTTTTGCTACAGTTCTAGACTATTATTTAAAGTAGTAATTTTTGTTACAGTCATGCTTAATTCATGTGTGGGTCTTTCAAAATCACTTATTACTCAACTAATGCAAGTGAATTGCAGTGCTTGTATTTTCATGAAATTTTTCCTGACTATTAATAAAGCTTTTAAATTTGATTGTTTCTGACAATGAGCATCATTAATTATTTATAACTTCATATTTTTACAATGCTATTTTACTCTCAGAGAGGCATGTAAGTAAAATCAAGTGATCTTTTTAATCATGCTTTAGTATTCAATTCATTTATCTTAATTCTCCCAATTTTGAGCATGAATAAATTTTGGAAGTGTACTTTCAAAATTATTATATGCCAGTTCCCAGCCACAAATGATAGTCAAGTTACAAACTTGCTTTCTGATGTTGCAAATTGTGCTTTTGTCACTTCAAGATTATGTGAATCACACTCTCCCTTCAGACAAAACCCACTTCTTTGTAAATGGGTGACTTTCTCTTGTTAGCAAAATATGATGTAAATACAGCAGAGTATTGATTATACATTATAAAAGACTTTACTTTTGTATGCCCTAGAATTCTCATTTTAAAATTAAAACCTCTCAGGTTTGGATTAGAGTCTTCGAATTAACAGGACTTTCAGATTTATACTCCCTTGAAGCTTAATGGAAAAACCTCATGTCTTCTTTAACAATGGTAAATATGGACAGCATTAGTTTGCTGCTTTCATGTAATGAACACAAAGATGAAAAACACAGTCATAGGTGGCAAGAAACAGGGATTTTTATCATCAGAATCAATAACTAGTATTCAGAAAATATGGGTGTGTTATATACAATGCTTGTAGCTCTTACTTTTTCTACATTTACATTCCAATTTTTCCTCAAGCTAACCTTCATTTTCTTTATATAAAGAGGGTTCATGAATGCCAGTGAAGCTCATTTAGAAAACCGAGATCTTCAACTTTAATTAGATTTTTCCTTCATCTTTTGAATCTTTTCTTTTTGTGCTTTCCAGGTTTTACGTATTTACATTTTTATTTTTAGCATTTAAACTTTTGATAGTTTTGTGGTGCTTCCTTCAGATTTCATAAATCAGTCATTTACTACAGTATCCATTAATCATAAATATTTAACTGAAATCAATCTTTTACTTGAGCACATAGTAGTGATCTACATATCTTGCTGATCTTCAATTTGATTATAATAACAATGATTTGGTTTTGTAAATGTATAGATGGGTGAAAGTCCTGCATACAATGTTGATGTTCAAGGATTTAAAACTTCTCCAAAACTTCTGTAATTTTCTTATTTTTTCTCTTAAGTAATCCAGACATAGCACTTTTTATCTGTTTAAGAACAATCCCTCCAAAAGTGTCAGTTCACCATAAATTTAATTTACTGTGTTTCATATTATGAAAACAACCAATTCAGACCAACCACTTGAGTTATGAATTTTGAAGTGGGTAGTTCGGTTAATTTATTTCCTCATGACTTAATCTTTATTTTCCTACAAATCTTTTTATGCTTTTACTTTGACAAAAAATTAAATTCTCTAAAATTGAAGAATTTGTTCAGCTAACACTAAGTCTAGAAATTTGACCCTGCGGTGATGATTGAAATTGCTTCATGATACAAATGATTATGTTTGTTTATTGTTTGTCTCCTTTGTATTATCATAAACCAACTCAGAAAAATTCTTCAAAATTTTACATGAAAAAGTAAACAGGCAACTCGGATAAATTCTTCAAATTTCAAATGAAAAGGCAAACAGGATTTCAAAAGGCAAGAGGATAAAGAAAACCTCTATCTTGTCTTTGTCCATTAAGGCAACTTGATGGTTATCATTGTCATCTGGAACTTCATCTTTGTTACTTACATTATATAGACAGTGTAAGAAGGGCTAATAAAACAATTAATTATAATTTCCATATTTTCCATAAGTATTCTTGTGTGCGCATGTTAACAGACTACCATGACCCATGAAATCATAATCCATTATAGTGCATACTTGATTAATAACAAATTGTTTGTTTTTACTATGTACATATCAGATACACCTAGCAAATTCGTAATGCTCACTAATGCACCAAAGATCAGTTCACTTCATTACTCAAGTGAGCAGAAATGACTTGACATTAGTTTTGATCTATTCCTGGCAAAAAGGTCCCACCTACACATTTTACCCTTGCAAGATATTACATTGCAAATCAATACCTGATGATATTTGTCAGGGATAAAACCTCTTGTAAAGTTTTACTTTTATAAAACCTGACCTCTACTTCTAAATCTGGAATATCTGATCTTATCTGGGTCATTATATTTAACTATTTGTTTATATAGTGTTCAAGAGAATTTTATACTCATTCCATTAAGGCTACTAATTCTTGCAGAAAGTTGCTCACATGTAGAGAAGAACCTCACCTTTCCATTCATTTTCTATAAAGTAGTTTCTTTTATTGTACTATATGCAGCATTTTTGCCATTGCTTTTTCTATACCTATATCTAATTTTTAAAATCCTTTTATTTGTGAAAAGATTCCAAGCCACATAAATTTCTCAAGTATTTTGAACATAAAGGAGGACTTATTGTTTATTCTCATTTGTAAGACTGATAAGAGGTTATGAGCAAATGTTAAGGACACTGCAAATAAAGATTAAATGCATAAAATGTGAATTATACAAGATTATGTTATAAATTATTCTCTTTATATACTTCTGTGTAAGGTCACTTCCCTAGAATTTCTTCTACACTGTGAATGAATGAATGAATGAAAATGTTTGTGGTTGTCTCAGTAAAATGTAGATTAATCTAAGTTCAAGTCTTACTACTTCTAGTTTATGACTGAATTATATATTTTTTTTTATATATTTTGCAACATACTTCAATGTGCCACGTACATTGTTTGAGAAATCTTTGACAATTTTAGGGCATTTTATATGTTCTAGGAACCTAATCCTCGCGAGTAACAAAGCTCGAGTGTTGGTAACAAAGAAAATTTAGTATCTGAAGTAATGTGAGTGAATGTATGTATTGTATATATGATTTTGTGAAGAACTTAAGTACTGCATATCTAAAGTAAAAAAAATTTCTTACCATGAAATTAAGAACCTAAATAATGACTATATTTCTTTCCTAATAAAAAACATAAGATTTCCCGCAATGCTCATTTAAGGTAATGAAGGAAGCTGAGACATTGACAAGATAATTAAAAAATCAGCTCAGGGCATTTATCTTTCCTTGGTGTATTTTTCCTTTGAGAGTTTAACAAATGAAATATTTTAGAGATGTTACAAGAACCAGCAAGTCTTCCATAGAGTACCATGCCATTACTTATTCTCTTCTATTCTCAAACGAATAATGAAAAGTTTTGCTGATATGGATTTTTTTTTTTACTTTAGATACTAATTTTTTTATTGCATTAAATTTTTTATTGTTTTTTCGGTCTGTAATTTTCACATTATTTTCACTTTCAGACAATACCAGACTTGAGATCATACAGTAGAATTTCTCAAGTATTTCATTTGTAAAAGAATGATGTCTTAAGTGTTTATTTGGTTCTCAAAAATTAAATGATAGCAGAGGGCTGTATCATTAGAAAAAGGTGGTTCAGTAAAGCTTCAGGTAAACTCTCACTTTATCCACATCATAAATCAGTCTCTATCTCCCTCATATATTAAACTGAAGCTAAAATATAATGATGCTCATATTTTGTATTATTTTGGTAAAGTGATAATTATGTCTGCTCTAATTTATATTAACTTAAGAATTTAAAATATAATGAAGCTATGGATAAGTTTAATTACTTAAGTTCTTAACTTCTAGCAAAAGTTGTTACATGTACAACCTTCACAGAAATTTTGTTAGAACCTTTTACATTTCTCATTTGTAAAGTCTCAAGTTTTCTAAATTATTTTATGTATATGTATAAGATGGCACAAAATTTTCTCTCATTTTATACAATTATAAATCCCATGCCGATTACTTGAGAGCAAGACTGGTTAACTACATTTGAGTTGGAAATATTTGTTTGCCATACTTCAATAACATTTTAGTATCATTATATTATAGTAATGGAGAAACAGGATCACCTGTCATTCTCTGATCATCATGACAGAAACCACTCGCAAATCCCACTTAATGCCTTACCTGACCTTTGCTTCAATTTAGTGGAGCCAATGGTAGTTGGCTGTATTTATTTATATGTATGCATTTATACCGATTCTTTTAGAATTTGCTTTTTTTAATAGCTCTTTAAAGTTTTACCTTCCTCATCTTGTTTAAAGTGAAAGAATAACTACACCTTATGATGTACGAACTGACAACATTTATTCCCATTCTGATGGTCAAGACTCTGCTGTATTGTAGGAAGTAGTACTGTAGGTCTTAGATTGTAATAGGACCCTAAATCTGTAGAATGATTAGAAGTCTTTACAGCTTTGCACAAAATGTATAATTACACAATAGAAGCGCTAGGAACTCGTGTAAATAATTGTCTACTGTGTACTATGTGTTGGGTAAGGTTTTATCACACTAGAAATAGTATGAACCTCTGACAGTAACTGCTGTACTTATTTTCTCCCCTTTTTATTATTCTAAAAGGTACTCTGGATAAAGGTTGCTCTCTCAGTATCTTTTTCGTTTATAATACTCTCTCTTGTAAATTTTTTTATTTTATATCAGTTTTATTGCTGTTGAATACATATTGCCAACAGTTATTAAGAGTTATTTATAAATGAAATTTTTCTTATGATCCTAATTTTTTAAAAGTGAATTATGTATTAGTAAAGGTTAATTTAGGGTTCTGTACCTTGTAATTTATTTTAGAATGTTGTTTATTTCTCATTATGGTTGTAATGAAATGATTCCTGTCTCACGTTTTACTACTGTGTTGTGCTGCAAATATATATCTTTTTATTTGTTTATAAAAAATTTTCCCAACATTACCAAGTGCATAATACCATAACTATGCAATTTCTATGTATCTAAAGAGCCTTTGTATTTCAGTTTCATCCATGTGTCTTTACCTATCATTTAGGGATACAGGTCTTAATCTGTTTTATCTTGTGTATACAATGTTAAATATTTACTCTGGTTACAATCCCAAGAATTTTGAGCTATGATACAAGTCACAAACTTCAATCCAGCACTTATCAGAGTTTTAATATAACATATCCTGATGAGTTGATTTGCATTGGTTTGGGTTTTCTATACGTATACTGAAAATGTTATCCTTGACACGCTCATTTCCTTGTGATTAGCAAACTGTTTTCTGGTTATAATGGGCAGTTGCTTATGCATGTTATATTGGTTGGATGGGAGTTTTATGCTGCACCAGGGAGGGGATGTTTGCACGTTTGTACCAGTGCATTGGAAGCAAAAAAACTATATGATTTGTTGAAAATGAGATATTGTAAAAACTAAATAATAATCTAAGTATTTTTAATAAGTATTTTTATTAGCCTGTTTCAAAGCTATGAACTTAGTGGCCTATGTTGGTTTACAAAAAGGTTGTAAATTATTTGCCAATGCCATTTATTTTATAGGCCTTTTACACCAAATGCCTATTTTAACAATGAATGTTACGCTGGAACACTTGAATACCACTGTCTACTCCCTGAAGCAGCAGGACTCAGTTTTAATTGTTATTTTGCAATCAGTATTATTGGTCTATAAAACAGAATTTGAGTCTCCACTTGTGAATCAGCGATATTAAAGAGTTCAGGGAATTCCACAGGAACAGCTTTATAACTTTTCCTAATAATGATTAATGAAATTGTTCACAAGTTGAGATTGCTTCCTTTAGGTCTGTACCTCAACAAGTTCTTCACAATTCTTTGATCCTTTTTACTGTACACAGACAGAGAATGGTTTCTTGAGATACTTTGTTCATTCCCATTTCTTTCACAGTTGTTTGATCGGTTCAAAATTCTTTATACTTAATTTATCACAGCCATATATTAATATTTAATCATGTAGAGCCCCTTTTTCTATTTCATCAACACAATCAGTACAAAATTCTGCTCTTTTATTCCATAGATCTAAAAGCAAAAATGTCAATTTTATTCATTCATGTAAAGTGAGATCAATTATAATAGAATGAGTTAACTAATAGTACGTATTATAATTTAAAGGCTGAACTTATCACATTCATGGATTTTTAAAGATGCTCCCATACAGCTTATAATTATTCTTCATTAAAAATAAAATTTATCATAGTTAAAATCATTCATGAAGACCATCTTCTTAAAGAAACTTCACAATCTCTTTGACTACAGTAACTAGTAACCTTGAGAGTCGCTGCACCTGTAGAAAACATAAAGTTCTCAGGTTCCCAAAACTGGGACACCTGTTTTTTATTATTATTATTATTATTATTGTTATTATTATTGTTATTATTATTATTAGTATTATTATTTTTAAGTTTATAAGTTTAACAAGTTTATTGAACCCCCTTTTAGAGACTCATATATCATGCCCAAATGAATTGTTCCAAAATAAGAGATGAAAAATTGGGATAGTTAAAGTTACAGAAGTTGAAAACTATATGAGAAATGGGAAGAAAAAAAGAACATAAGAATAGCTGTAGATTAAATGTAATACAACTAGGAGCTGAAAGGATGCTGCAAAGAATCTTGTGTGCAATGATTCTGTTGTGTAAGAAACACTGTAATAGGCCAGAAGGACCAAGACGTCATTGAAAAATGCAAGGGTTCCCACCAATGACAAACCCAGGCCAGACATTACCGATTGTTAAATGAAGAACAAGAGAATGAAACAAAATTATTGGGGTTACATTTTTTTACATAATGAAGTACCTTCCCTGAATTATGAGTGTTCATTATACCCATGACAAGGCAAAAACATTTGGCTTAATGTGAGTTGTCAGGTGAAACAGGTTCTAACTTTTGTTAATGACTGGCCACCTTTCTTGTTCATCATATATTAATAATAAAATAATAATAATATGCAGACTGCAGAGTTCACTGTACATATTTTTCCTCAGGGTAAACTAGTGAGATTCAAGGTATTGTATGCAGTAAAAACAATTTTTAATGCTCTTATGGCTAGTGGTAATACCTTCATAACAAATTTCCAAGATTTATTCTAACACAACAGTACTTTAACCGTAAACCAACTAATTCTCACGAAAGTAGAAAACTTTTTGTTTAATACAATCCTGAAGTTGATTTACAAGACATCTAGGAATTTCCTATAACATTCTCCTAATTTCTCTAACACCTGTTTGGGTAACTTACAAAGCATTCACTTCTGCATAATTTTTAAACTAAAACTATGTTGAAATACACTTGATTCTTTAAGGGCTAAAGTATGGTCATTGGTAACAGGAGTATCTTATTAGTTATTATAACTAGTTTAAGCAGACTACAGAGCTAAAATGCTTTACTCTCACAGGGCTGGCCAAATGGAAATACGTACAGTATAAGCAGCAATCACAGTACTTTGCCAACTGTAAAAATGATGCTTCTCTAAGTAAAAATATAAATGAATCATTTAAATAATGTTTCAAGGGTTACAAACTTTTTTCAACAGTTTCTTTGGAATTTTTTATAATAATGTACTGTGCGTCATACTACATTAACCTAAGTGATAAAAATCAAATTTGTATACATAGCAGTACATGTCTCATGTGATAAAGAATTTACTTTCCATTGGTCTTCAAAAAATCTGAGAAGAGCTAAGTATATTTTGTGCTAATTCATGTTAGTTATAATAATTAAATGATCCACATTGGGGTTTTCCTGTAGCTACTCATTGGATTAAAAGGTGGTTCTAAAGGTGTACTGCAAGGAACTCAAGAAGTAAGAATTCTTAACGTGTACTGCAGAGGGAGTGTTTTAAATGTTACGCTATACAAGTTATCCTGATGGGATAAGCCATGCACATGGGATGACGTTTAACACCACATTTGGGTAAAACGAAAATATCAAATAAAAGAAATGAATTTGCTAAATCAAAGGAACAAAATATAATCTTTTAATGAAACTAATATTGTCAATTCAATTAACATTTGCCTATTTTATTTTGTTGTTCTACACAGGATGATAGCTTCAAGCAACTGAAGATGACCAAATTATGTAAAAAGGTATTTCAACAATAGGAATCGGATGCGATGCAAACATCAAAAGGTGATGTTGGTTTTTCAAGAGCATTCTCATGGCTTTTTGCATTGAAAGTCACCATTGATAAAAAGAATTGCAAAGGACAGTGTAACACTGTAAAAAAAGATGATACTAGTTAAGCAACAGTTAAAGGATCTTTATAAAGATTGAGGCAGATTAAACTATCATTTATCAGTCACAGGGACACAAGCTGTACTAACGTATGGGATGCTGGATGATACAACACTAGCAAGCATGTACTATTAGCATCCATATCTCATCACATGGGGAGATTGTCAGATTTTAGAGGGAACAGATTTTTTAAAAAGTGGAACTGATGAAGGATTACAACACTGATTAATTATATATTTTTTTAAATTTGACGATCTGCCCTAGGATGAGATATGGATGCTAACAGTACATGCTTGCCAGTGTTGTATCATCTACCATCCATACGTTAGTACAGCTTGTGTCCCTGTGACTGATAAATGATAGTTTAATCTGCCTCAATCTTTATAAAGATCCTAATGCTCTTGAAAAACCAGCATCACCTTTTGATATTTGCATCACATCTGATTCCTATTGTTGAAATGCCTTTTTTACTTTATCTGATCATCTTCGGTTGCATAAAACAGTCATCTTTTTCAAAAAAGATCAGATGTAGTAGTTACTCAATTTTGTACTATAATCTACTATTCCATCTACCGCACGATTAGCAGTCCCTACATCGTCTAAACTTTCTTGGCATAATGGTAAGCGTAACTAACGATTCTTTGCAGCCTCCCATCAGCCAAGCTGCATTGTATATTTTTTTCCTGTCTTTTCCAATTTATCTGTCTCCTTTGGTCTCTTCCAACTTACTAGCTAACTAACTTCAATTCCTTACTCCATTCACCTTCATTCAAAATAAACCTTATGGGCCGGCCCTACGAGAGTCAAGAAGTGTGATTCAGTGGTTTAGTTTAACTAAGACTTAATTAATAATATCCACAAATTACTGTATATACTGCTGACGTGATCAAGAAATTAAACCTTTAACCCCAACAAACATCAATTTTGTACAAAATGGTCTGATACGTATGTGTATGACCATTAACACAATAATGTCTGAATCATATGTCTTTCTGTTTCTCCAAAGACTTTAATATATTTTCAACTACCACGTAAGTACCCATAAAAACCCCTTTACATACTCTTTATGTACCATTTTTTTTTTACTTACAATGACAGTCCAATTTAATGAAGCAATTTAGATACGTATTACAAATATCACGTAAGTGGAGACAAATTCTGCAGAAATACGTAGATAAGCCTAGCCATTATCACCATGAACAGTTTATGTAACATTTGCAATTACCAGCTCCCAAGTATGTACTAAACAATGCATGTGTGAAATTCTTTATTCTTAATGTTAATCGGCCGAATATGTTGCGGTGAAATAAGCTGTACCTTAACATGGAAAGCAACGATGCAAAATTCATACAAACATTGAGCCATATCAATATTATCCATATGAAATTATGTCTAGTCATGTTGGTGTAATTTTGACTTTGTTTCCAGTGCAGTAAGAGGTGCTTTGGACAAAGTTTTATTTACAGCCGAGTCTGCTTTGTGTGTATCTGCTTTGCTCATATTTTATACTTTAAAATAACTGTGATTAGAAATATTTCTTTTTGTAGTATTGCAACCGTAGAACCTCTATAAAAATATTATGCCTCGTCCCAGCATTCTGTAAAACAGGAAAAGGCTACAAAATGCTTGCAGGTGTTTAAATGAAAAAGGTAGCTGTGCTTAGAATGTTATGCTGTGTTTGAAATGCAATTTTGATGGTAATACTATACGTACATGTAAAAGTAATGAAAATTTCTGAAGTCTTCATACGAATCTATGTTTGTTCTTGGTGCAAATCTAGGTTTGTAATGTAGGGTTCATTGATGCAAAGATCAACATTTTCTAGTACATATTGCAATAAGACAATTGTGCAGTTAAGACTTACACGTTTAGTAGCATATCTTGTGATAAGGTCCATGAGTGAACTGATTTTGTAAAGGTTGTAAACAAGAAAGGTGAGATTATGAGGTACTAAGAAACTCTGTACAGTACTAAACATTGTACTTTCTTAAGACCACACCTTCTCGTCTTAACTGCACAAGTACAAACTAAACATAAATAACGTCAAAGTTGCACAGACGGACCAAACTAAAATTCCAATGCTCATGAGAATTGCTTTTGTACAATTTGTGTAAAATATACATTATTTTCTATTTGATAAAACTTATATATTTCATTATCCCCCAAAATTTGTAGTTTCTCAAGTACTATTACTGATATGGTAACGAAAAATATAGGACTAAAAATGCAAGCAACTTAGGTACCAAGTATGTGTTCTTAAAATGGGGACACCATGGGGGGGGCGTGTTGAATGTCATCAGTGTACCTCACACAGTGTACTGTAGGCATTACTAAGGTTCTTTGGAGCGTCCCTTCGGCCCCTAGCTGTAACCCCTTTCATTCCTTTTGCTGTACCTCCATTCATATTCTATTTCTTCCATCTTGCTATCCACCCTCTCCTAACAATTGTTTCATAGTGTAACTGCAAGGTTTTCCTCCTGTCCCACCTTCAAATTTCTGTTTCAATGCTGAATGACCTCCTAGGTCCCAGCCCTAGGCCTTTGGCCAAAATTCTATATTCCATTTCATTCCATTAAAATGGGGAATTTGCTGCCTTACACGGGTGAGGCCTTCAAGAGGTCACACAGGTCACCCCAACTGACAACTAATTATTATATTTTAGTCTAAAATTATCATGAATTTGTTAATTTTATATGAATAATGCAAAGGACAATGCACATCAATCTTGTTTTGTAATTTCTTTAAAATTAAGAATTATTTACTGATGATTTAGGAATAATGAAGCATGAAATTTAGTAGTAATGTCTGAGTATTTTTTTCTTACCTGGGGAGGGTAGGGTAGGGGTGTAATCTCGACGCCCATGTAATATCCAAAAGAATTTAAAGGTGAACTATCCCACTTTCGATTTTTCGTTTTGAAATATCCCACTCATATTTTAGTATAAAATGTGCTTGCTTATTCTCTTTGAAATATCTGAATATCACTTTGAATGTTGCAATTATGCATCCATATATACTATACGGAAACTAATTGCTATTACTACTATTGTCAGTATTTGAACTATTAAGAACGCTGAATCAATGACAAAAATTATTCTACTATTTCACCAAATCAGTAAACGTATATGTAAGGCAGCTTGATAGCAATCCACCCATTGTGGTGACAGGCAATTAATTGAGGTAAACGACCATCAAAAGTAGGCTGACCAGACAGTCGTGGTTTTTAGCACTCTGTCCCCCCCCCCCCCCCCCCCCCCCCACCCCCCCCCCCCCCCCCCCACCCCCCCCCCCCCACCCCCCCCCCCCCCCCCCCCCCCCCCCCCCCCCCCCCCCCCCCCCATCCGGCGCCACCTCAAGCAAGACTGTAATTTTGGTCCTTTTTGGAGCTTGTCTAAAACGAATTATATAAATTACCTTTCGTATACTAAAACCGTCTGCAAATGGACCCAGTCAAAGCAGAGCTCCTGATCTGTAACAATTTCTCAGTAGAGCGCCCAACCATGAAGTAGGTACGTAACACCAACAGAGAAAACTCAAGGGTCGAAATACTAAATATAGACTGCCATTGTGGATGTTTTTGATAAGTAGGCTACTTTCTCTAGTTCGTGAAGTAAGTTAATTTGGTTAGCATACAGTAGGAAATTGAATATTAATTTCTTTGTTTTTTTTCTTATACTGTATGAATGTTTGTATCATGCACATAACATATACAGTGCACTGTGCATTTAGAAAATAGCCTTCATTATATTATAGTGATATTTGACAAATAAACACTTCTAAGTATATTTTGTATAATATACAACTTTCTATGTAACTCCTCGTTAGACATGTTCAATTTAGGTTAAAAGTAAGTGCTGGCAAATAAAATCCCTTTTGGAAATTTTGAAATGCACACCTTAATCAAAAGGAATGTAGAACAAAATTAAATTAGGAAAATTACGCCATAACGAAAACGAACAAGTATAGCTCATAAAAGCTACAATAGAACTACAGAACTAAATTACACCGGTGCTCTATATTCAAAACCTGGAGAGGCGCAACTACACCGAGGCATAAGCAAATAGTAGATGTGAATACGTGGGTTCCTGAGCCCTTGTGTCCTGCTTCGGTTCTCGCTGGACCACATGAATGTCATTCGGTTCTACAGGATAAGTACCACGGTGCTATTAGTCTCATCTCGCATGATACAGCTCTGTGAGAATGTTCACTTAAGCCCCTCTAGCCCGCGCACAAAAGAACCACACCCTTCTTCAAGGCCAAGGCTTAAAAACGGCTGCCAGATGAAAGATGGAACTGATCGAAAAATCCAGCCAGGTGGCTTAGCCGAACAGGTTTGGGGGGTTAGGGGAGGGAGGAGGAGGAGGAGAGGGTTAGGATGGGTAGAGGCACAAAGAAAAATCGTCCTTTTTATATAAAGGCACACACGTAAGGTGGAAAATACGTGAGGGATGCATCCGTTACGATATGTTTGAAGACATCGCTAATGTTGACCTTGAACTTGACGCGGTTATTTTTTCGTCATTAGCAAAGTTCGGCGCTTACACGCACACATTTGCTTGTACGAATTTTGCACATCTTCACGCGTCTAAACGCAACCAACCCAAAAAAAAAAGCTGGTATGAAGGATAAAACTTAAAATAAATTTACGAATTGTAAAAGGGAGAGCTAAAAGTGAAAAAATGTGGCTGCAAAACCACGCAGCAGTTAAGGAAAAATATACGTAGGTACGTTCAGCAATTTTCAAATTGGATGCCACTGCCATATTATAATATATATATATATATATATATATATATATATATATATATATATATATTTGCTAGACCTGAGCTCAATTGATTAGCTCACGTATGCAAGCTAGAAATACAATGATCAATCTGAAACTCACATAAAAAGCTTAAGGGAAAAATAAATCAGACGCAGATTGAATTACTTAACAGAGAAACAAAAGTTCCGAAAAGCGAAGCGAAGTCAATCAATGTTAGGTTTGATCAATGACTGGGGATTTGTAACCATCAATGATTACTAACAGTTTGTAATAAATTTCCTACAACGCTGGTCTCTCGAAATGCAGCATTAAATAACGGTGGGTTTCTCTCGAAAAGCGGAATTAAGTAAAATTGGGTCTGGTCAGTTCTTGGATGGGCGATAACCAGGAATACCAGACACCGTTGGTATTACACCCAAGTAACCATTACAGGCCTTAGAGACCGGCTAGAAGGCCCTTAAAGACAGCACAGTGAGTGAATACGAGTTAAATGAAGATCTTTGTTTGTAGTGGCGCGATTGGTATGGTCTTGGCCTGCCACCTCGGTGGGGCCAGAGATGTGTATTTCTGGTGATAGAAGTTCACTCTCGACGTGGTTCGGAATCACGTAAAGCCGTTGACCCCGTTGCTGAATAACCACTAGTTCCATGCAACGTAAAAACACCATACAAACAAACAATAAATGAGGATGAATCTGTTGATGGTTACAAAGCAGAGTAACAAGGACATACTACAAGGGATGACCTTCTTTGCATGGAGATCCCTCTGACAAAAAGTCTGATTGATGATGAGGACGGATGGTCACAAGAACTCGTCAGATACCTCCAAGTTCTATTTATACTGGAGGATCTCGGAAAGAATGCATCACGTCTGGTCCGTGTGCAATGTTAACAATCTCGTTAATTAACTCAGCCATCTGCTGTCGACTTCTCGATATCCGTCACTCTGGCGAATAGATGCAGACTAAGTCTGACGTGGTTTCATGTAACAATAGCTAGACTGTCGGCCAAGACTGATACAACTCGACTGGTTTTCAAACTTTTTAACTCCTCGACCCCCTTATGAAGTTTCACATTTTCTATCGACCCCATAGACTAGCATTTAATATTTCAAAAATAAAAACCAATGTCAGAATCAATTAGAGTAGTATTAGTTTAGTGCATAACATTCAGAATGGTAAAAAAAAAAAAGTAACACCTAGTGATAGTGAGAAAATATGTTTGGAACTTTAGATGTACGAGTATATGTAACTTAAGTCTCCGACACGTTAAACTATTCATAGACCCCTTGGATGATCCTATTGACCCCTGGGGGTCGATATCGACCACTTTGAGAACCCCTGGGCCTAGACCGATATACGTAGCTTCGGTTCAGCAATAAACGACCAATGCTTTTATCGCATATACTCTTACGCACGCATATACAATTAATCCAGTGGTATTTTTATGACTTAGACTAAATTTACAATAAAGTAAAGGGGACAAATAAGAAAGCCACGTCGGAAAATCAATTTTCTGCCGCGTTATGTGGTGGAATTTGAGAGTTCATACATAGCAAAGGCGTTGCAACTTCGAGATCTTCCCCTTCCGAAACTGCCCTTTCAACTGGCAATTTCTCTCTCTCTCTCTCTCTCTCTCTCTCTCTCTCTCTCTCTCTCTCTCTCTCTCTCTCTCTACTTAGGCAAAATCTGGGAAAATAAGATCCTTTTACCTAAAAAAAAATGCACTATAATACACGACGGCATCGGTTAGATAAATAAAAAAAAAATTAAAGGAATACCTCTGATGAAGACAACGAATATTTTTGCATTCATTTGAAAGCTGAACTTAGGGACAATCAAATGCGTAGCAAACAGCTTTTTACGTAATGAGAGAGAGAGAGAGAGATACTCCTACGGTCTAGGTATATACGCCATACAGCAATGGGGTGCTCGTTATTTTTAAAGTTCAAGTTCAAGGTAGAGTGCGTGCGTGCGTGTGTGTGTGTGTGTTCCTTTTTTATCCGTCCAATTCCCTTCGGGTGATCCGCCCTTCGAAACTTTGGTTACCGGTCCCTCCTGCCTCCTTCGCCCTTGCCGGTGCTACAAGGGGTAAAATACGCTCAGATAAAAACTCAGAACTCTCCCTGGTAACAGTATCCAGCTAGACCTGTTACCGTTAATAGTTCAAGTGACCTTTAATAACCTCTGTGCATCTCCCAACCCATCCAAAGATACGCGTAGAAACAAAAAACAGATTCAAAAAAGGAAATTATTATTATTTTTCTTTAAGACAGAAGGAAAACAGAAGTCGCTGCCTCGCGCAGATGTGATGAGATTCATTACTGTATGATCTAAAGATTTTGGACAGATAAAACCATATGCCTCTTTCTCTTTAGAAGACATGGATGGCTTCAGTGATAAAACCTTCCTGTTCTCAATAAGTCTGTAAAGGATAGGTTGCTAACCCAATGTCTTTTCTCCGTTCTTGGTATCAATTATACCCACTATATAACTAAATAAATAAATAAATAAATACACACACACACATAAATTTCTACAAACTTCATTTTTCCTTGCTTCCTGTAACCTTCCTTTCTTAAAAGGGCGATACATAACTCTTTGAAATGCTGCTCTTTTTCTAATAACTTTTTTAACAACTAAATTCTGTGGATGATGTATAACCTTTCACACCTTAACATAGCCCAACCTAACGGGGGGTAACCTTTTCTATTCTGCAAGCAAATGCTAAGCCATGGAAATGCAATTGAGCCCTTTTTGCTTGCACGTCCTGGGTGCGTCTGCTTTCTCATTAAAAAAAATGAGAGTGAAGGTCACAGATGCAAGCCAAATGATGACGGATAAAATCCGTTCCCTTAGGCACACCATTACAAGTAGACGGAGGGGAAGATGATTCAGTATCGTTGAATATAAATTAAACCCGCTGGGTAGGAATATATATATATATATATATATATATATATATATATATATATATATATATATATATATATATATATATAACAATTTATAAAAGAAAACTACGCCCCCCAAATAAAGGTCTCGGCCAACAGGACTTAAGAAACTGCATTCCCCAGGACGATGAGAAAGCGTGTACGGACAATAGTACGATAAGTGAAGTGTTTCCCCTGTAATTATCTGTGGGGATATTATCTCTCTTCCATTCTAATACATATGAATTTCTGTCAGAATTCTAAAATGAAATTGGGGTTCTCAGAAACATACAATTCAAACTAGTGAGTCATTTCTAAAACAAGAACGCAAGTGTTATCTAACACAAGTGTTAGGTAACCATTCGGAACCGTATTCAACATGAGAGAATGAAAGATTACAGCTTTGCAGAATACAATAGTGAACTACAAAGACGAATCATTTGCCGGCTTACTAAATGTACGTAACAGAGATCCAAATACTCAAAAGGGAAACACAATAAATATATAATCAAAGGGATAAATTGATGAACGTGAAAATGCAAGAAAAGACCCCAGCATGTGAGATATTTATGGAAAAGGGATAGTCAACTCGTTTCAGTCATGAATACATTTGTACCGACAAGAAAGCAGACGAGTATTGCCAAACCCTCTGCTATTAACAACTGGCTGCTCCCATTACCCAAGGTCTGTGTTATTGCCCATGCAATTCACAAGGCCGGCGACTTCAAAATGTTGCGGTTTCCGTTATTCTTCTTGACCGTTACATTTTCTAAGCAGTGAAGTTATAACGCCGTTGTCAGAAGTGAAGGAGCATGCATTTTTGTTTCAGCGTCTATAACAATTAATTGACGAGCACATAAAATCAATCTCGTTTAAAATTAAAGTGAAATTCTCGGTCCAAATGCTACAACGATTATTACGTCTAACTTGCATTCGTGGCAGATACAACATTCGTCCATTTACAGTCTATATCCGACTATCACGGACTATTCGTTCGACCCCACGAATCTGAAGGTTTTCGTTTTCGTGGACTGGCAAATTGATCAACAGATTTCTCAAGAGCAGTCCAGTAAAAATATGACAACAGCTATTGGAGAAGAAATGAATGTGCAAGACTCTGAACAAAGGCAGCAGAAGCACCAACAACTTTGTTATTTTGCTGAAGCTTTCTACGAGAAGTGTGTTTAATGAAACAAAATTTGAAATGTTCTGAATGATAACAAACATTTCCTGTTTACAGAATTTGTTTTGCCACTGTGATAAAATGTAAGAAATCATGTCAAAGGAGGCTGCAGTAAAATTACACCAATTCGTGAGCATGGTAGACAGAATATAATAAAATTGATGAAGAATTTTTATTAATTTGTCCTAAAACCAAAGATAGAAAGATATGGAATGATCATGTGTCACGAATATAAACGTTATGCTACGTGTACGAGCATGACAGAATATACAGTGTAGACTATTAGGGGTCTCGTTCCTGCCAAGTTTGATATTATTTAGGTCAAGTGTTTCTGAAGATGATCAAAATATGAAACGGATGACAGGTGATGGATTAATGAGATCACAGTTGGTAAAAGATTGCATTTCGGTTTCATTCCACTCAGTGGTTCTCAAGATAAGAATGTGAAATGTCGACGGACAACAGACGATGCCAGATGAGCTAGCGGCTAAAAAAAAAAAAAAGTGAAATCATAACGAAAGGCAAACTACGGGTAATATGTCCCCTGATCTTCATACAAATGAGATAAATAATGACAAAAAAGAAGAAAAATCAGTATAACATTAACAGACGAAAAAAGAACGCGATTTTAAAACCAAGTGACGGATAGTAATTATGATCGTGCTCAATGAACATAAGTAAAAATACAGACGAATGTACATGGGGCAGTCAATCTCATGTCTTAATATGGTTAAAGACCGGTGAAAAACAAGGCGTGATCCGACCTCCAGCTTACTCGGCACACGTACAAGATTTTCCCCTCATGCATAAGTTGTAAACATTATATTTCTAGCTTTACGTAAATTAAAACGTGCTAAAATCTATGGTAAAATAGATCCTTGTTTCACTAAAGAAATAACTACGCTATCTTTTAATAGAAATATATATTTTTTATTGCTTAATTAACAAGCACATTATTTATTGTTTAAATTTTCGTTCTAATAAATAAATCATAAATACACTATTCTAAAATTCCTCTATTTTTAACTCGACGCAAAACATTTTTTTCAGAGCTTTCTAGGCTTGTGTAGGCTTACTCCCCGAGTAAGCGAAAATGTACAAGGTCATACCAGGAGAGCAGGGCTTCAGAACAGGAGACACCCTAGAAAAGTACCACCTGGAGATACTGACAGGGATTCAGTATATTCCTTACAGGTAACAAGATTTCAGGCATCAAGGGGAAAAAAACAAAAAAAACTACAGTATCGGGCAGAATGAAGCTTCTGTAATAAAAAAAAAATTATTGCTGTCAAACAGCTGTAGAAATTAGATGAATTATAGCAAAGGAAAAATAAAAGCTTTAGAGCAAAATTAAATTTCGCCTTATGTTAGTTAATACAGACAGAAGCCGACGAGTAAAGAAATAATATTAAGTGGATAACTGGAAAAATATAGTAGGCCTATGGCCGAACCCTTTTAACAGCATAAACTAGAGATGAATCTAAATAATATTTATAACAAAGATTAATATAAAGGAGTCGACCCTTTCACTGCAGACTAGAAATTTGAAAAGATGATGGAATACCAAAGCAGATGAACGAACAGCCAGGTCAATAATAGCTAAGCATACGGAGGTCCTTCCAACGAGAAGCGCCCAAAATTTAACTATCACTGCTGATCTGGATGATGAAGGCGGTGATGATGATGATGATGACCCCAACAGTACTACAGTCTGCTGATCATGTGATGGCGGCCAAGTCACTCTCCACCCATTAGACGTCAGACGAACCGGTACGTAGAGTGAGGGGTTTCGCCCCGAGGAAGCTGGCCATCACGTGATCAGGTCTTCTTCTAAATCCAGAGTATTCTCCTCGAGGTTGGCCTTGACAACACAGGGGAGAAGCAAAAACTATAATCACTTGGAAAAAAAAAAAAAAAAAAAAAAGCCGTTACAGGAATTTTCCTTCCCTTCTACCTAGAACAATAACTTGTTGCCTTTGAAATATGTTTATTTCAAAATGTCGACATATTCAGTTATAGTTTAGTGTAATATAGTAAAGTTTAAATTTACTAGGTAGTTCTAAATAGTACAAAAAAAAAAAAAACCAGAATCGTTCAAACCAACCCCGTTTCGAACGGACTGTTGCCATGCGGGTTCCACAAAACAGCAACAGTAGCTGAAGTAGAAAACAAAATAGGTATCCATAAAAAATTATAACGACGTTGCTTTTTTTTCGCTGGTAAAATTTAAATCCATAAATAATCGAGAACAAAACTATTTTACTAGTATAAAATTTGAAGTTTCTTAACTGCTGGCAATTTTACAAATTACACGAAGATTCTCATGACGTCACTTGTACTACAAAAACACAGTATTCATTTCCAGCGAAATTCGTGACCGTTTCCACGAGATCAAGAGAGCAGCCATTTCAGAAAGAACCACAACTAGTTCTTATTTATTCACTTTAATCTTTTATTTTATCTATTTCATTTGTCTTTGTTCAGTTTTTGTATTTATATTAAATTGGCTGCGGAAGACGATTCATGTAGCAATCTATCTGGGGGTGGTAAAAATAACTTTTCAAAGTGATCTCGTCACCGGAGCAGACCCCTCCCCCTTTGTCCCAGCCACCCACCCACCCAACTCCGCCCATTCCATCAACCCCCACACCCCCCTCCCCACACACACCCCCAGCTCAGACCATAACCCGGCTACCACTCCTGCCCTTTCAGCACTACTCCTCCAGTGCGCCTCTCTCGTCCTTGAAGGTCGCCAACTTTTCAGTGCGCAAAAAGTTTAAATTTTTTCTTTTTACGAAATGAAGATGAAACCAGTATTCAGGTGTGGTTCATCTCTCCTGAAGGCCCTCCGAGTATCATCTATTTTAAAATCGCCCTTATATACAAAATAAATGTATTATTACAATGTACCACAAGACCTTAGAACGCGATCAGTTGCCAACTCTACCTATGGAACTATTAATGATTTACGAATCCAAAAATAGCTGATGGATTCAGTTACTGATAAGTTACCGAAGGCACAGATGTTGAACATCCATTGCAAATGAATGCTCATGAATATTTTAATGAAAATCAGCTTTAGATTTAGGTGCACAGAAACAAAAAATAGTTTGTTTGATATCTAAACTTACAAATAATTTTCTCTCTATTAACAAGTTACGGGAAAATTGACATTACAAATAAACTTCGGAGTGTACGTGCGAAGGTCAATAGTGAAGAAAGAAAAATGATCCGATAAGTAAAAAAAAAAAAAAAAAATAAGGAAGCAAGGAATAAGACAAGAAATGGGGCACTTTCAACCATTCCGCGCTTACGAAAGTGGAAAGCTCAAGTTGGAGTGGTTGAACAGCAAGGTAGAATGATACGGAGAATAAGAGAGATGAATTACAAGGATCTAAAAGTGAATCTAGGAGAAAACCCCACAAGTGTACATAGAGGTAATCAGAAAGGTTGGACAGCAGGATGAGGGTAACGTAAAAGGATAAAAGTATGTGCATCTAGGGTCCGAATGAAATCTGATTAGCCTGGTTCACAATAACCTGTGCAGGAAACTGAGCTGAAGCCAGCTGAAACCAGAAGAACAAAGAAAGGGGGAGGGGGCATCATTAACACGGTCAGCCTGAACTGAACTCCTTGAAGGGGGACAAACTCTGAAAATCGCAGGCAGGATCTACCATACAGTGGGTCCTGGCTTCATAGACTGGTTCATAATTCCGCAGTAGATCAGATCCTATTGTAATCTGTAATAAGACATTCAGAAATCATGATTTACACAAATACTGTCGTGAAAAAAACAAATCGTACTAATGTGTGTTACTCTACCTCACCGTCTTCCAGATACCCACTGCTCAACACCAAAGTATATAGAATGGGCTTTGCTCAACACAAGATCTTAAGCGTAGTGAAACTTTCGCATTCCCTTACGACTTTAGTTGGAACGGATGGGGAGGGGGGGGTGGGGGGGGGGGGGGGGGGGGGGGGGGGGGGCTTTCAAAATTAAAATCTGTTGCATGTAGCCAAGTTTACACACTCACTCTAAGTAAGAAGACGAGATATAGTTACTAGACTGAAAGCTAAAACCATCGCCAAGCGAAGTGGTTGAGATAAATGACGATGCTATTATTATTATCATTACAACAACAAAAAAAAGGACTAGTTAAATATGACGGATAATAACATACAGAGAGAGAGAGAGAGAGAGCCAGCCATCATTTACTGTCACATTCATCTCAATACCAAATTATGAACTAGTATCCAGTGCATATCCAGCTCCTCGACAAAATTTCTGATAAATACACAGGTAAAGTTTTGTGATATCTTATGAATAGAGAGACAGAGAAACAGATAACCACACAAAAAGATGCGGAAGAATGCATAACATCCTTACAATTTCGTCTACAAAAGAAATAATAAAAAATCAAGCAAAATGAAAGGCAATGGAATCTGACTAGCAAAACTTTGCAAAACAGACTTTCTTTTTGCTAGTAGTACGTCATAAACGGCAGTAAATGCTACCATGATTAAATTCTGTCATATTCATTATGTTAGTCACTAATATTTGAACAAAGTTTTACAAGAATTACTTTATGAATGGCAGTAAATATAACGTGTTGCATTTACAAGTATTTGCAGTTTTCAAATCATTACTTTTTGAAAGTCAATAAATATAAACCGGATTAATTTCCAATAGTTCACGCGTATCGTCACAAGTCATTATAATGATACCACGGCAATTGCACATGATTTGGTCATTATTACTTCATGCGCGGCAGTCAATACTATCAGGATTACATTATATTGTAGTCATTACATTAGTTACTATTAGTTGTCAGTGTTGCCAAGGTTAAATTTCTTCATGTTCATAATAAGTCTGTCAACCATAATTGCAAAGAATTTTACAATTATTGTATACTTTAAGTGTGCCAGTACCTTCACGATTAAATTCTATTACAATATTTTCATTATGGTAGTCACAGTTGGGCGAGGTTTAGTAAGTATTACTGTACAAATGACAGTTTAACCGATATTATGAATCGTAGTTACAGCTAAAGTTGCAATAACAATAGTAATAATAGCAAAAGCAATAACAATATTGGCCACAGTACGCCAATTTACTCGCACCCGGGAGAAAACAATACAAATAATTCTTTGTATACTAATATCGACTGACTGACTGAAATAAGCTTGTGTCACACAAGCCAAAACGACAGCTACCAAAATAAAAGTCTAGACTGGGAATATATAATACACTAAACTACAGCTAATATAAAACCACTCAACGTTCTTTACAAGAAAAAGGTTCGATGGAAAAAAATTACAGCCAACACGACTGTAACTTTGCATGAGAAATATTAAGAAGAAAAATAAAAGGAAATAAGCGACAGGGAAGTGAAAGCATAACTTCAATTAAAATTCGCATCCTGTTCTCACGAAGGAGACCAACTCCTTCAACAAAACCAGAATGACCAATACCATTCGAAGCGATATGCTCTTCAAGATCACACTGCATAAAAGAAATTATCAAAGGCCTCTTCATCAAGCGGCAAGGTCATGAAGATTCTGAGAAGCACGGCTCTAATAAAAGCATGAAATTATCATTACTCGATTATTATGACTCGATAAACTGTGTATCTGGACTGATATGCCTTTAAATTGCAGCTTTCCTGCAGTGATGATTTTCTGCAGCCTTACTGTAAACACCTCCTTTCAACGGTAAGTCACTGATTACGGACACAAAAAATGGGAAGGCTCTAACTTCCTTGCGCCATTCAACACCTGCAATATGCAGTACAATAAAATATTGGACGATTTGCAAGGAAATCATGATACTACTTTAATTTCAAGGCTGGGAAATACAGTTGTTGTACGGCTTTACAGTAAGTTCTTGATAGGATTAAGCCATATATTCCTACTAATTTTATGAGAATAAAACTTATCGGGGATTTAAGTTGCAAAAACAATACGGCACGAATGCGCAACAAATCAGCAAGCTGACTCCCTAAAATAAACGAGACATAGTACAAGGATCTTAAAAGATTGAATTTGGTGAAAACCCCACAGTGTCACTATGAAGTAACAGTCACAGGTATCAGACGGTAAGATTGAAGTTCATCTGTTACAGATTAACTTGGGTTGGCAAGCCAAGCCCTGGTCACTTGCAGCCATTCGGTGCTTAAGACAGTAAAATGAGAGACTGGAGGGGTTGGACAGCAAGACAAAGAGCTCCAGAAAACAAACGATTAAAAGTACAACGATCTTAGGAGGGAATCTGGTGAGAACCCAATAGTTATAATAAGAGGTGCTGGACAAGATGACTGAAGAAAGGAATCGGGATTGAAGGCAGAATGCAAAGCTAAACAGTGGATGCAGCTAAGGGCCGAAGGGACGCTTCAAACATCCTTCAGTAACGCCTACAGCGCACCACGTTAGGTTCACTGACGTCACTACAGGTTCACTGACGTCACAAACCCATTCCCCACCCCAACCAATGATTGAAACTACCTTCTCGTACTGAAAAAATAAGAATTAATTCAAGGTTTTTCAGAAAAAGATAAAGTGTTAAGTAGCTCAGAAATGTCCTCCAAAAATAATTGTCAACCTGGCCTATCATATGCCTCCATCAAGGACAAGTAAGGTATATGCTGGATATAATCGAAATTCAAACATCGTCGCACATGCTAATGGGTAAACAAAAACCTGGCGGACTGACGGACCCACAGGCGAGTAGAGGGAGAAGACGACCTTTGATGTATCCCCGACCACTTTGCAAAGAATTGGTGGATAACAGTGATGATCCTGCCTCCCCTGCATAAGCAATATTTCATAATTAATAAAGATAGAAATTAAAACTCAACGGTTGCAAAAACAATAACGACGAATGATAAAAAAAACCAATGTTATAACATTATTTGTATTCCTTCATTACTTTCCTTAATCCGGGAATTACCTACAGTACAGATAGTGTGATAGTGTTCCCACAGAGATGTGGCCAATATCTAGTGCTTAAAAAGCCATGTAATATACTGTAACCGATAGAGAGCTTCGTCTCATGCTTTATTTTCTTTTCGTCTGAAATAATCTGAGTGAATCTGAGGTTACTTGCACAAGTGTGCACTGGCCTACTGTACATATGCTTAAACTTTAAATGACGTTACTTCATATTCTTAGCAGTTTTTGTACTTAGGGCCAATTCCAAAACAGGTTTCAGGGTGTAATACAAGACTTCACAACTTACTATAATCGAGATTTATATGTATCTTAACCTCATTTTTTGTCGCTATAAAAATCTGACAAATTTTACCCAGAAGATTTTTCGAGACAAAGCAGATAACCGATACTATTTAGAATTAATCTGTAGAGAATAATATAATGCGCATCTAAGTTCAGTATATCTCATACAGCAACGTAAGAACAATAAGGAGAGGAATAGTAGAGGTAAGCATAAATTTCCACAATATGGAGGTAATTAGGCTAAAACCTTTTAGAAGGCACAAACCTCCACCAAGGCTGAACAATCACACTGCAAAAGGTCTCTATTCTACCCAAAAGCTTCATTCCTATATTTCCTTCTTAACAGTCATGGGACGCACCTTTCGTCACATTTTTCGGACAAGTCTAAAAAGAACTTCATACATAATCCTGCTAAGAAACATCAAAATATACAAGTAACTTTCTGCTGACAAACAAACGAGTGACCATGCAAACTGACCCAAAAGCATAACAAACTTGGTTGTGACAATGCAGAACACACCAAACCACAGTAATAATTTGAGTCTGTATCAACGTGGAATTAATTTTAACAATTGAATTCTCTGTCTGTTAGCCAAAATGCACAAAGCATTCACAGAATGCGAATGTGAGCAACTGGTTCGCTACGATGCTTACTTTATGGAGGCTTGCTTCGTAAATGCATGACCTTTTCAGCTTCCTCATTATAATAATAATAATAATAATAATAATAATAATAATAATAAATAATAATAATAATAATACTAACACTGTAATTACTGTCTCAATTACTCGATTGCTAAAAGGACTACCCTACCCCCCCTCCCTCCCCCACAAAAAATGCAAATATGAAACATGACCCAGAGACCATATCCATCTTTCAATCTAAACTATCTTGGATTTATTGCAAGATACCAGATACCCTTTCCTCTCCGGGAAAAGTAAGAAAACAGCCCAGAGAGAGAGAGAGAGAGAGAGAGAGAGAGAGAATTTTTTCCCGTCTCCTAACAGGTACACAACTCAAGGTGAATTTGAAGAAGATTGCTTATTGCTTGGGCCAAGAAGACGAGCTGCGTTGGATGACTCAGTAAATTGAAAACGGTTAAGAAAAAACAATCAATGACCAATGCAGTGTACTTGCGATAGGTCATAAACGCGTTTAAATGTACTTTTCGCATGCTCTGGTAAGGTTCGTCATGCTATCTGATGGTGGTACAAAATATCAAAGACTCTCGCAAGCTTGAATTCTAAGACAATGGTCCCTGTTGGCTTGTTCCATATGAATAAGGTTAATCTGAATAATAATAATAATAATAATAATAATAATAATAAGAATAATTAATAATAATAATAATAATAATAATAATAATAATAATAATAATAATAATAATAATAATAATACAACCTGGAACCCCACACTATAAATACCACCAAGTCGAATAAGATGACTGAGATGAAAAACAAAAATAATATAATGATAATAATAACCACTGGGGTCTTTCTGTACTGATTCTCTGTGTTATTGTTTCTATGGCGTTTTTACGTTGCATGGAACCAGTGGTTATTCAGCAACGGGACCAACGGCTTTACATGACTTCCGAACCACGTCAAGAGTGAGCTTCTACCACCAGAAATACACATCTCTAACACCTTAAAGGAATGCCCGAGAATCGAACTCGCGGCCACCGAGCTGGCATGTCAAAACCATACCGATCACGCCCACTGAGGCTTTCTCTCTCTCTCTCTCTCTCTCTACTCTCTCTCTCTCTCTCTCTCTCTCTCTCTCTCTCTCTTTCTCTGTTAATCCCTTGCATTTCACCCTGTCATTTATATCTAGCTCAGCCGAGCTTTCCCATCAATCAAAGAAACATTACCACAGATACCTGATACGTAGTGTTCTAAGCAGGCGAATCGCCACTGCCATCTGGAACCCCCTACCCTACATAGACCTTGATCCAGACATGAACAGAATTCTAAGCCGTGTGGGAGAATGATTGATGATCAGACGCCCATACTTCACAATGATAACAGAGCGGTGATCTTGGAATTTACAACTTACTATTTACTGAAGCTTTTACGTTTCGTGTTTTACAAGATAAGAATTTTGTCCTTGCTAGGTGCTGTCAACTTTTATCTTACAAATTGTAATCTTTCGTCAAGGGGCATTAACCGTTTCTAGAATCATACGACTGTTACACTTCTTAACCACTGAATTTAACTTTCAGTCTCAAATTAAGTTCCTTGGGGATGCAACATGAGGGTGCAAAACGGAAAATAATCTTAGGTTGCGGCTGCTTTTCAAGATTATAAACATATTTCTCATTGGGCGTCCCCGTTTACCATTAAAATTTTAATTTCCTTACATTGTATAGGGAAAAAATGCTAAATACTACAGTTATAACCTTTTACTGACTTCTGCTGCGTTAACCAGATTCTAAAACATGGAACCTTCTGTTTTAAACAAGAAGATCGGAACAAGGTTCGTATGGTATCAAACGGCTAACTTTTAAAAACTGACTAACTAGATCTCAAACACACAAGGTGTCAACGCCCTACTGAAGTAAAGGATTTGGAAATCTTTCGTTGAATATAATGAAGAGAGCTCAGGGGGCAATCTCACGTGAAAGGTATGAGATTCAGACACAGTAAAATACCATCCCGCCTACGTCATGCAGTATCCCGGACTTAAAAGAAGAGCAACTTCTAACCGGATGCAAAAAGCAATGGTTCACAGTATTGGGTCTCTCTCCTCTCTCTCTCTCTCTCTCTCTCTCTCTCTCTCTCTCTCTCTCTCTCTCTCAATTATTTTAGAGGAATTCCATCTTGATTTCCTCGACCTCATATACAATACAATTTTATTTGCAAAATAAGTAGTTTTTATACTACAAATTATACATTTAGCCCACGAATAACTTCAGAAATTCGGTCAACCAATACCTAGACGATACAGAAAACACACGTGGGTAGATGGGCGTTCGTAAGCAAACACAAACCATTCGAAAGTTACAAATTAACGATAACCAGGTGACATTTGGGTTTAATGTCTACTGGCCATCTTGTACAGTAAAAGAAGAAACGTTAAATATGTCTTGAGTAAGACTGTCATAAGTTACAACGGAAGCAAATTACAAATGTGCACATCCACGTCCATATGGTGAACACTGATGTCTTTAATTAAAAAATACTCATAGTAAAATGAGTCTTAAAATGGAGAAACAAATCCACAGTTATGTTTATGTACATATACTTCAAGATAAAACTGTGCAGTTTTATTTTCAAAATATATGTATGTATAGGCTGCATAACTGTGGATTTGTTTCTCCATTGATGTCTTTCTTAACAAACTCTGAACGTTTCCTTCCCTTGATAAAGATTAAAAGGAATGAAAGTATAAGTGCATTACAGTTCTAAACATATACATCTCATAAGTATCTGTTAACGCTATTACTGTATTTACTTCTTCTATTAGTCATTCAAAGGTTACCTGAGACTGGTAAAATCATGAATCAAGGTATGTCTCCTTATATAATTAATATGACAGTGAGTACTACCCAAGTTCGTTTTGTAAGACCTAGTGTTCCTGAAAACTCAGAGCAGAGTAATGACTTCAGGAGCTTGTAAAGAAAAATTAGTCATCCAAATTTGTATCTTAACAGTTAATAACACGCATGTACAAATTCTACCCCAATACACACACACACACACACACACACACAAACTACCAAGTTCCCATCTAATGACGAAGCAGGAGAGAGTTCAGATTTTAAATGACAAGTATGACAGTTTTAGACTCAAGGACAATAACCAGACAGCTCCCAAATATGGGAATATCACTCTTTACAAGTCAATATAAACCTTGGCAATGTTAAGGTGACCATTAAGTGCCAGTACCATTACAAGTATTTATTGGTCAGAAACCATATAAGAGAGTAATGTAATTTTTTGTATAATGTTCTATATTTCCTCACGTTTACAATCAGAGCACTTCTGGCAATACATTCCACATGTACACCTCCAGTTGCCCTCACAATGTCGAGACGATATTCCATCTCCCTCCGTACGCGCTGCAGCATATCAACGTCTATTGTTTGGACAACTTTAACAATTCGTCTACGAAGCGTGGCAAGATCATGAACAGGATTCTGGTAGACACGATCCTTGACGTACCAGAATCCTGTTCATGATCTTGCCACACTTCGCAGACGCATTGTTAAAGTTGTCCAAGCAGTCGACGTTGATATGCTGCAGCGCGTACGGAGGGAGATGGAATATCGTCTCGACATTGTGAGGGCAACTGGAGGTGAACATGTGGAATGTATTGCATGAAGCGCTCTGAATGTTAACTTGGAGGAAATGTAGAACATTCTACAAAAATCTGCATTACTCTATGTTATATGTTCTCTGAGCAATAAATACTTGTAATGGAAAAGGGAGTTTATGGACACCCTATTAGGGAATAGGTAAATGATTTTTGATTGGGGTCAAGCTAAGTTAAAAGTCGGATTTTACCGAAAATCTATCCAATCCAGTTTTCCAGGAAGCCGGCAAGTCTTGTTAGACAAGAAAAATTCAGTTCTGACTGCATACCTACTACATGTGTTTTCTCCGTAGAGCAGAGATTTTCAACCTTTTCCTCCCCACGTACCTTTTCGGGTATTTGTATTGTCAGTAATGTACCCCCTTCACTTTGTATAACGTGGAAAATAAAACCAACTCAGAAAAACTATACAGAGGGGTAGTAAGTACATAACTCTCCTGTGTCACTTTGTTGTGATATTTTATTCTTATTTTATTATAATTGTTTTTATGTATAAGAACTGTATTATCCATTTAGTATGTTTTCCTCCTCCCCGGTGGTTTGTCTGTTTGGTAATTGCCACTAATGACCATTCTGTCTTTTCATATATTTGTGAGTGAGTGGTGCTGTCACCGTGGCGGTGTCTGAGATATTTTCGACTGAAGGAGTCAGTTGATCTCTGAGCCTTATTACTTCTGGTGACTTTGAATTGCTTCGTATCGCCTGCTTGGATATACAATTATTATGAAGGATTACACTTCATCCTGCCTCACCCTCGGCTCAGTAAATGTCGAGGGACTCTCGCTTAGCCAAGGTTTAAGTGACTATTATTTTTGGAATATTCAGGCGATCTTTGGCTATGATTTGATTTGGACGTCCCGGGTACTCTGGAGGATCATCCTCGTGGACGTAGGATTGCTGATGTGTGGATCCTGTGGAGTACCGTAAAATATTTATATACGTACTTATATCACTTTGCCACTTCACTTTTGTCTCTGGACGCAGAGGTATATAAGTATTTATAAAGATCACGGTTATAACTCCAGTGTTACGGAGGACAGAAATACATATATGTAATTAAGGAGATCACGGCAACAGCTCCAGTGTTTCAGAGGAGGGAAACCACCATTAGGGTTTAGTTTGTAATTGATATGGTAGATCTAGTGTACCTATCCGCGGCGGCCCAGAGTATCGCAGTTGCGGTTTTTCTATGCAGTTTTACCTCCTGAACAAGAATTTTAAGTAATATTTATTCGGACGACTGTAATTAACCCCCAGGGGCCAGTACTAAAGGTAATATTTCAGAAGCACTCCGCAGTGGATATTAAAATAAATAATCACCTACATGGAAAGAGCATGTGAAAAGCAATATAAAAAAGTACAGTCATTATATGAAAGATTGAACGTGGTGGAATTAAATGAGCTTGATAAGTTTATACCTCGAATTTTTCCTAAGTCGGGAGAGGTGTTTCCTCTACAGTAATGTTTACTTTTAATGAGCCCTCTAACTTACTTTCTTACGCAAACAAAAGCAGTTCCAGTTACTCATTATTGGCTGAGAGGTGTGACATCGTTATGACGTCATGGGTTTCATAACCAATTACGAACGACTTTAGTCGAAAACTGACTTTCACTAGCATTTCAGCGGAGTAATAAAGTTACCTGTCCAGTGTCCACTGGTATCCTTGTTTGTCTGAATACTCGAATAATGAAGCAAAAAACGGCATTTTGTCTTCCTGTACCTATGGCAGAGGCAGTAGCTGACCCTTCTGGCATTAATTTTGACAGACCTTCGATTTCCTACCGATACCACACATGGGTTAAGACATGTCATGTCACCTGCAGGAGAGAGAGGGTCAAGTCGTTCCAGGCGTATCCAGACCTCATTCTGACGTAACTGCAGTCTTTCCAGATCTCATTCTGATGTAACTGCAGTCTTTCCAGACCTCATCCTGACGTAACTGCAGTCTTTCCAGACCTCATCCTGACGTAACTGCAGTCTTTCCAGACCTCATTCTGACGTAACTGCAGTCTTTCCAGATCTCATTCTGACGTAACTGCAGTCTTTCCAGATCTCATTCTGACGTAACTGCAGTCTTTCCAGACCTCATCCTGACGTAACTGCAGTCTTTCCAGACCTCATCCTGACGTAACTGCAGTCTTTCCAGACCTCATTCTGACGTAACTGCAGTCTTTCCAGACCTCATCCTGACGCAACTGCAGTCTTTCCAGACCTCATCCTGACGTAACTGCAGTCTTTCCAGATCTCCTCCTGACGTAACTGCAGTCTTTCCAGATCTCCTCCTGACGTAACTGCAGTCTTTCCAGATCTCATTCTGACGTAACTGCAGTCTTTCCAGATCTCATTCTGACGTAATTCAGTCTTTCCAGATCTCATTCTGACGTAACTGCAGTCTTTCTTAAAATGAAATCATATCAAGGAACCCAAAAGCATACGAGAATTCAGCTTTCCAGCGCACAGCAAAGGAGAAAACTGATTAGAGCGATGAAACAGATTACATAATTACAAAAATAAACACAGTTTTCTTTGGAAGCTTGAATTTCATGTCAATGGCCCCTCCGGACTTGTTCCTTACGAGTAGGGTTCATCTTCTGGTTAATAATAATAATAATAATAATAATAATAATAATAATAATAAATTCCTGAAGCTGAACCAAGTAAGAGACTCTGTGAAAACATCTGGAGCAATCCGGTATCACACAACAAATATGCAACATGGCTCCAGGAAGTCAAGGCTGAAGAAACCGGGAGAATAAAACAAAGATTCACAGACATCACGACATACAGTCAGACACCAACTAAAGAAAATGCCCAACTGGAAAGCCCCAGGTCCCGATGAAGTCCATGGATACTGGCTCAAAAACTTCAAGGCACTACACCCAAGAATAACAGAACAACTCCAGCATTGTATCACAAATCACCATGCGCCCAAATGGATGACCACAGGAAGAACATCCTTAGTCCAGAAAGACAAGAGTAAGGGAGATATAGCCAGTAACTACAGGCCTAGAGGATACAAACATCATCCCCCACCAACAGAAAGGCTGCAGAAGGAAGTGTAGGGGCACAAAAGACCAGCTCCTGATAGACAAAATGGTAATGAAGAACAGTAAGAGAAGGAAAACCAACCTAAGGATGGCATGGATAGACTATAAGAAAGTCTTCGACATGGGAATAATGGAGGGAAGGGATATAAAAACAACTAAATGTGTGTGTGTGTGTGTGTATATATATATATATATATATAGATATATATATATATATATATATATATATATATATATTACTCTAATGCAGTAGTACAATATGAAGATAAAATGCTCCTAAAACACTGATTATACGTTGCAACAAACATTTCAGACGCTTGCCTGTGCCCTTGTTCACTGGAAAAATATTTTTCCAGTGAAAAGGAACACAGACGAAAACATCTGAAATGTTTTGTTGCAACCCATAATTAGTGTTTTATGGGCCTTTTATCATATATACAAAAATATATATTTGTGTGTATGTATTTATATGTATATATATGTATATGTACAGATATATGCGCAAACATATGCGCATATATATATGTGTGTGTGTGTGTATATATATATATACATACAAGAATTTTACGCTTCTCTCATAAAAAAAACCTTATGAAAAAATTTCTTTTAATTATTAATTTCAATTCTGTAGAATCTGTTTTGTTTCATAATTATCTGTGACTGAAATATTAAAATGTCCAGCTCTCTTTTTAGTTATTTTCCCGACGAAGACATAATTTGTTGATTCATTTTTAAAGTAGTCTCCATTTGCATGGTTTCTGGAGCCGTCGACCCCCGTCGAAGTCTTCAGAAGCCTTCAGTTACTCCAAGTCCTTCCGAAGGCTCCGTGACGAATCTCCCAAAGCAAGAAAAATGGCCTTGGAGCCAAAATGAGGATCTGGGGAATTCCCGGAATTCTAGTGGCGTTTTCTAATTCCAACGTTTTGATCGGGTGGAAAGAAAGGTAACCATGTTGGCACTCGGTAAATTTAACTTTGTGAAAAACTTATTGGCTCTGATCCCTGCCGGATCAGTGATACGTTTTATAAATGGAAATTGGATCCGAAAAAACGGATTATCTACTGGTAAACACGCAGTAGCTCTTGTTCTGGGAGCAATTTTTGGCCGCGTACATCAGTACATTGAAGGCCAGAAGGCTCCCCAGATTGGTCAAGATGCTACCACACGGAAGAATGACGACTACCTTTATTGCGCTACTGAAATGATCTCGCTTTTGAAGGAAGAATGGAAAGACGTAAAGAACGAGTACTTTTTCCTCCTAGATGAATTCGAAGAGATGAACTTTAACGAAGCTGCTGAAATGAGAAGGAATCAAAATTTGCTCGACGACTTCATGGAAGAAAAGTATAACACCGAAAAGCTTGGTCAAAATCGCGACTGTGCTGAAGAAGAAAATAAACTTCTGAAGAAGAAAATAGAAGAATTGGAGGACGAATTAATCCAGAAAGCAAAGGAAGTTGAAACTGTATACGAACAGCTCGCACGGAAGGAGAAAGAATGTGAAAACCATCGAGAAAAACTGGAAGAACTCCAGAACCAAGCCGTGGACAATGATTTCTATTGTGGATACCTTGAAGAGAAGGTGAAGACCCACGAAGCCGAAAGAAAGAGGCTGCTCCAGGCGACGACACATCTCGAGGAGAGATTGCAAGCCTCAAAGCGAGAGGTGTCTGCTCTGGAAAGAAATCATGACCTAGAGAAAAATCACAGTAATCAGACTCAAAAGAATCTAGGCGATCAGAAGAAGGTCCATATCCAGGAAACCGCAGATCAGTCGCTTCAACAGGAGGATGAAAAATTGAATGAGACATTAGAGGAACAAGAACGACTAGTATCCGTGATAAACAATTTTATGACAAATGAATTGAATAAGAATAATGTTTTGGTTGAAGAAAACAAGGTAAAAGGAAACATGTTCTGTAAACTTGGACGGCTGGAAGAAGCAAGTGAATGTTTCCTCAGAGTACTGGATATGGACGACGATCACGAGGACTACAGGCTAAGACTAGGATTATGCCTCTTGTTGCTTGGCAGACACAGGGAAGCTATGATGCACCTTGAGAAATTAGATGATCAAGAAGATTTGGCTGCAGCTGCCAAAACCCTTCAAAGAATGCAACGTTATGGCTGCCCATACTACATCCTAGGTATTGCAAAGGATGCTAATTTGAAGGCAATAAAGTGGGCCTATAGGATGCGGGCACTGAAGTTCAACCCTGATAACTGCCAAGGATCTGAAGAAGAGCGACATCGCAGAATGGATGTCATGCAGAAGGTCAACTATGCTAATGATCTCCTATGCGATGCTGAAAATGGAAAAAGAGGAGCAATATGACGCAGTCAGGGAGTTCATCAAGGACCTGGCAGCTGAAGTGTTTCAAGATCCTCAGAAGGCAATGAAAGTAAAGAAGAAGAAACCTGGAAGGACAACGAAGAGGAAGAAAACTAAAGGAAACTAAGAAGGAACAAACAGAAGAAACAGCCTGTGATTAACCGAAATTGTGAAGGATTTTGACTTGTCACCAGGTGATGCTGCTGCATCGTGTTCCAGAGGCATTGCGATCTTCTTGGCCCATTCGATGGATTGACTGCAAGATGGGTGTACACTACTGCTCCCCCCGGCAGCAACCAGCAACGGGAGGTCCCCCCACCTCCTATACACACCCATCCTGCAATCAAAACCATCGAATGGGCCAAGAAAATCTCACTGCCTCTGGACCATGACGCAGCATCATCAACTGGACACCTGTCGAAAGCCTTCACATGGGCTGTTTCTTTGAAGTTGTGAAGACAAGCGTTGTGATCGGTCTTTTCAACAGGCTTCCCTGGCGATTCTCTCGTCTTCCTGACAAAGGCAGGAGGACCAACTCTCAAGTTGAGAGCGAACAGTTATTCGGAGGAAGGAGGACCAGCTCTCAAGATGAGAGCTAACAGCTGTTCAGAGGCTGGAGGACAAGCTCTCAGGATGAGAGCTAATAGCTGTTTAGAGGCTGGAGGACAAGCTCTCAGGATGAGAGCTAATAGCTGTTTAGAGGCTGGAGGACAAGCTCTCAGGATGAGAGCCAACAGCTGTTCGGAGGGCCACAGGGCACCCCCTCTCCTGCCAAATGATACCCTCTGGAATAGGAATCGATACCAAATCACCTATGAGTTGAAAGCAACCTCTGGTGTGGCGTCAAAACCGTAAGTTAATGCCTTCAACTTCATAATGTGAATTGGGTTATGTATTGCATGTTAAATCCCATCTTTTGCATATACTACTGTGGCAACCTCTGGCGTGGTGTAAAAACCCGTAAGTTCAATGCCTTCCATATATGCAAAGTATGGGTTATGCAATGCATAATGGCTCCATTACTTGCATATACTACTGTGGCAACCTCAGGCGTGGCGTAAAAACCCGTAAGTTCAATGCCTTCCATATATGCAAAATATGGGTTATGCAATGCATAATGGCTCCGTTACTTGCACATACTACTGTGGCGGAACCTCTGGCGTGGCGTAAAAACCCGTAAGTTCCAATGCCTTCCATATATGCAAAATATGGTTATGCAATGCATAATGGCTCCATTATTGCATATACTACTGTAGCAACCTCTGGCGTGCGTAAAAACCCGTAAGTCAATGCCTGCCATATATGCAAAATATGGGTTATGGCAATGCATATTGGCTCCATTACTTGCATATACTACTGTGGCGGCCTCTGCGTGTGCGTAAAAAACCCAGTAAGTTCAAATGCCTTCCATATATGCAAATATGGGTTATGGCAATGCTATTGGCTCATTAACTTGCATATACTACGTGGCAAAAAACCTCTGGCCGTGGTTGAAAAATCCGTAAGTTCAATGCCTTCCATATATGCAAAATAGGGGTTATGGCAAGCATATTGAGGCTCCATTACTTGCATATACTACTTTTATGGGCAACCTCTGGAGTGGCGTAAAAAACCCAGTAAGTTCAAATGCCTTTCGATATATGCAAAATAGGGTTATTTATGGCAACGCATTAATTGGCATCCATTACCTTGCAATATTACTACTGTGCGGCAACCTCTTGGCGTGGCGTAAAAAACCCGTAAGTTCCAATGCCTTCCAGATAAATGCAAAATATGGGTTATGCAATGGCCATAATGGCTACCATTACTTGCATATTACTACTGTTGCGGCAACCTCTGGCGTGGCGAAAAACCCGTAAGGTTTCAATGCCTTCCATAAAAAATGCCCAAAATATGGGTATTGCAATGCATTAATGGCCCATTACCTTGCCATATACTATGTGCGGCAACCTCTGGCGTGGCGTAAAAAACCCCGTACTTCAATGCCTTCCATATTATGCAAATAATGGGTTTTTTTTTATGCAATGCCAGAAAATGGCTCCATTACTTGCATTATACTACCAGTTGGGGCAAACCTTCGGGCGTTGGCGGTAAAAACCCGTAACTTCAATTTGCCTTCCACATATGGCAAAAAAATATGGGTTATTCTGCAATGCATAATGGCTCCAAGTCACTTGCATATTACTAACTGTGGCAACCTCTGAGCGTGGCCCGTAAAAACCCGCTAACTTCAATGCCTTCCACAAATATGCAAAAATTATGGGTTTTATGCAATGCAAATAAGGTCTCCATACTTTGCATTATTACTACTTGTGGCAACCTCCCTGGAGTGGCGTAAAAAACCCGTTAAGTTCAAATGCCTTCGCCATATATGCAAAAAATATAGGGTTATTGCAATGCATAAATGGCTCCAAATAAACTTGGGCGGGGGGGGCATATTACACTAACGTGTGGCATCCTCTGGCGAGGCGTAAAAACCCGTTTCTATCATATGCAAGATATGCAGATTGAGTATCAATGCATAATGACTCCATTACTTGCATTACTAATGTGACACCTCTGCGTGGCGTAAAAACCCGTAAGTTCAATGCCTTCCATATATGCAAAATATGGGTTATGCAATGCATAATGGCTCCATTACTTGCATATACTACTATGGCAACCTCTGGCGTGGCATAAAAACCCGTAAGTTCAATGCCTTCCATATATGCAAAATATGGGTTATGCAATGCATAATGGCTCCATTACTTGCACAAACTACTGTGGCAACCTCTGGCGTGGCGTCCATATATGCAAAATATGGGTTATGCAATGCATAATGGCTCCATTACTTGCATATACTACTGTGGCAACCTCTGGCGTGGCGTAAAAACCCGTAAGTTCAATGCCTTCCATATATGCAAAATATGGGTTATGCAATGCATAATGGCTCCATTACTTGCATATACTACTGTGGCAACCTCTGTCGCGGCGTAAAAACCCATAAGTTCAATGCCTTCCATATATGCAAAATATGGGTTATGCAATGCATAATAGCTCCATTACTTGCATATACTACTGTGGCAACCTCTGGCGTGGCGTAAAAAAACCCGTAAGTTCAATGCCTACCATAGGATGCAAAGTATGGGTTATGCAATGCATAATGGCTCCATTACTTGCATATACTACAGTGGCAACCTCTGGCGTGGCGTAAAAACCCGTAAGTTCAATGCCTTCCATATATGCAAAGTATGGGTTATGCAATGCATATTGGCTCCATTACTTGCATATACTACTGTGGCAACCTCTGGCGTGGCGTATAAACCCAAAAGTTCAATGCCTTCCATATATGCAAAGTATGGGTTATGCAATGCATATTGGCTCCATTACTTGCATATACTACTGTGGCAACCTCTGGCGTGGCGTAAAAACCCGTAAGTTCAATGCCTTCCATATATGCGAAATATGGATATGCAATGCATATGGCTCCATTTACTGCATATACTACTGTGGGCAACTCCTGCGTGGCGTAAAAACCCGTAAGTGGCAAATGCCTTCATATATGCAAAAATATGGATGGGATGCAAGCATAATGGCTCCATACTTGCCATATACTAACTGTGGGCAACTCTGGCGTGGCGTAAAAACCACATAAGTCAATGCCTTCATATATACAAAATATGGGTTATGCAAATGCATAATTGGCCCTCCAAAATACTTGCATATACTACTGTGGCAACCTCTGGCGTGGCGTAAAAACCCGTAAGTTCAATGCCTTCCATATATGCAAATTATGGGTTATGCAATGCATAATAGCTTCAATACTTGCAAATACTACTGTCGCAACCTCTGGCGTGGCGTAAAAACCCGTAAGTTCAATGCCTTCTACATATGCGAAATATGGGTTATGCAATGCATAATGGCTCCATTAGTTGCATATACTACAGTGGCAACCTCTGACGTGGCGTCAAAACCCGTAAGTTCAATGCCTCCATATATGCAAAGTATGGGTTATGCAATGATATTGGCTCCCATTACTTGCATATAATACTGTGGCAACTCTTGGCGTGGCGTAAAAACCCGTAAGTTCAATACCTTCTATATATGCAAAATATGGGTTATGCGATGCATAATGGGCTCCAATACTTGCATATATACTGTGGCAACCTTCTGGGTGGCATAAAAACCCGTATGTTCAATGCCTTTCATATATGCAAAATATGGTTTATGCGATGCATAATGGCTCCATTACTTGCATATACTACTGTGGCAACCTCTGGCGTGGCGTAAAAACCCGTAAGTTCAATGCCTTCCAAATCTGCAAAATATGGGTTATGCAATGCATATTGGCTCCATTACGTGCATATACTACTATGGCAACCTCCCCCGGCGTGGCGTAAAAACCCGATAAGTTCAATGCCTTCCATATTAATCTGCAAAATGGGTTATGCAATGAATATGGGCTCCATCACTTGGCATATAAGACGTGGCAACCTCTGGCTCGTGGCGTAAAAACCCGTAGTTCAATGCCTTCCATATATGCCAAATATGGGTTAATGCAAGCATATTGGCTCCATTACTTGCATATGTACTGTGGCAAACTCTGGCACCCGGGCGTAAAAACCCGCTTAATCAATGCCTTCCATATCGCAAAATATGGGTTAGCAATGGGCATAATGCTCAATAAAAAACCTTGCATAACTACTGTTGGCAACCTTGGGTGGTCCGTTGGCGTTAAAACCGTAAGTTCAATTGCCTTCCATATAAATGAAATTATGGGTTATTGCAAATGCATAATAGCTCCATTATTGGCAAATACACTGTGAACCTTGCCGTGGCGTAAAAACCCGTTAGTTTCAATGCCTTCTACATATGCCAAAATATGGGTTATGCAAGCATATGGCTCATTATTTGGCATATAACCTACTGTGGCAACCTATGATGTGGCGTAAAAAAACCCGTAAGTTCAATGCCTTCCTATTATATGCAAAAGTATGGGTTTAGTGCCGAATGCATAATTGGCTCCAATACTTGCATATACTACTGTGGCAAACCTCTGGCGTGGCGTAAAAAACCCGAAGTTCAATGGACCTTCCATATATGCAAAATATGGATTTATGCCAAATGCAGAATTGGGCGGCCACTACTTTGCATATACTAACTGTGGCAACCCTCTGGCGTGGAGGTAAAAACCCGTCAAGACAATGCCTTCCCATATATGCAAAATAGGTATGGGTAATGCCAATGATTTGGCTCCATTACTTGCATATACTACTGTGGCAAACTTTATGCGGTGGCGTAAAAAAACCGTAAGTTCAATGCCAAAAAACCCAATATAATGCAAATATTAATGGGTATTGCAATGCGATACTTGGCCCCTCCAATACTGGACAAAAATATACTAACGGTGGGCAACCTCTGGCATTTGGCGTAAAAACCCGTAAGTTCAATTGCCTTCTATATATGCAAATTATGGGTTATGCAATGCATAATGGCTCCAATAACTTGATATATACTGTGGCAACTCTGGCGGGCCGTAAAACAAAAACCCAGTAAGTTCAATGCCTTCGATATATGCAAAAATATGGGTTATGCAAGCATAATGGCTTCAATACTTGCAATATACTAACTGTGGCAACAATTCTGGCGTTGGCGTAAAAACCCGTAAGTTTCAATGCCTTTATATATGCAAATTATGGGTTATGCAATGCAATGGCCTCCAATACTTGCATATACACTGTGGCAACCATCGGCGTGGCGTTAAAAAAACCCGTAAGTTCCAATGCCTTCTATATATGCAAAATTATGGTTATGCAATGCATATGGCTCCAATACTTGCATATACTACTGTGGCAACCTCTGGCGTGGCGTAAAAAAAACCCTGTCATTTCAATGCCTTCATATATAGTAAAAATATGGTTTATGCGATGCATAATGGCTCCAATACTTGCATACTACTGTGGCAACCCTTGGTGTGGCGTAAAAACCGTAAGGCAATGCCTTCATATATGCAAAAATATGGTGCGATGCATAATGGATCCATAACTTGCAGATACTACTGTTCAACCTCTGGAGTCTTATTAAAAACCCGGTAGTTCAATGCCTTCTATATGCCTAAAATATGGGTTATGCAATGCATAATGGCTCCTTACTTGCATATACTACTGTGGCAACCTCCGGCGTGGCGGAAAAAACCCGTAAGTTCAATGCCTTCCCATATATGCAAAAATATGGGTTATGCAATGCATAATGGCTCCATTACTTGCATATACTACTGTGGCAACCTCCGGCGTGGCGTAAAAACCTGTAAGTTCAATGCCTTCCATATATGCAAAATATGGGTTATGCAATGTATAATGGCTCCATTACTTGCATATACTACTATGGCAACCTCTGGCGTGGCGTAAAAACCCGTAAGTTCAATGCCTTCCATATATGCATAATATGGGTTTATGCAATGCATAAGGCTCCATTACTTGCAATATACTACTCTGGCAACCTCTGGCGTGGCGTAAAAACCCGTAAGTTCAATGCCTTCCACATCTGCAAATTATGGGTTATGCAATGCATAATGGCTCCATTACTTGCACATACTACTGTGGCAACCTCTGGCGTGGCGTAAAAACCCGTAAGTTCAATGCCTTCCACATCTGCAAATTATGGGTTATGCAATGCATAATGGCTCCAATACTTGCATATACTACTGTGGCAACCTCTGGCGTGGCCTAAAAAACCGTTAAGTTCAATGCCTTCCATATATGCAATTATGGGTTATGCAATGCCATGATGGCTCCAATCCTTGCATACACTAATGTGGCAACCTCTGGCGTGGCGTAAAAAATCCGTAAAGGTCAAATGCCTTTCCATAATATGGCCAAATAAAAATGGGGTAATGCAATAAACATTAATGGCTCCCTGGACTTGCATATAACTTAAAAACCCGTAAGTTCAATGCCCTTCAATATATTGCAAAATATGGGTTAATTGTGGCAAAAACAATTAATGCTCCATTAACTTGCCATTAAGTATATAACTGTGGCAACCTTCCTGGCGGTGGCGTTAAAAACCCGTAAAGTTCAATGCCTTCAACATATGCAAAATTAGGTTATGCAATGCATAACGGCTCCATTACTTGCATATACTACTGTGGAACCTCGGCTGGGGCGTAAAAACCCGTAAGTTCAATGCCTTCCACATATGCAAAATATGGGTTATGCAATGCATAATGGCTCCATTACTTGCATATACTACTGTGGCAACCTCTGGCGTGGCGTAAAAACCCGTAAGTTCAATGCCTTCCACATATGCAAAATATGGGTTATGCAATGCATAATGGCTCCATTACTTGCATATACTACTGTGGCAACCTCTGGCGTGGTGTAAAAACCCATAAGTTCAATGCCTTCCATATATGCAAAATATGGGTTATGCAATGCATAATGGCTCCATTACTTGCATATACTACTGTGGCAACCTCTGGCGTGGCGTAAAAACCTGTAAGTTCAATGCCTTCCATATATGCAAAATATGGGTTATGCAATGCATAATGGCTCCATTACTTGCATATACTACTATGGCAACCTCTGGCGTGGCGTAAAAACCCGTAAGTTCAATGCCTTCCATATATGCATAAGATGGGTTATGCAATGCATAATGGCTCCATTACTTGCACATACTACTCTGGCAACCTCTGGCGTGGCGTAAAAACCCGTAAGTTCAATGCCTTCCACATCTGCAAATTATGGGTTATGCAATGCATAATGGCTCTATTAGTTGCACATACTACTGTGGCAACCTCTGGCGTGGCGTAAAATCCCAAGTAAGTTCAATGCCTTCCACATCTGGCAAATTATGGGTTATGGCAATGCATAATGGCTCCAATACTTGCATATACTACTGTGGCAACCTCTGGCGTGGCGTAAAAACCTGTAAGTTCAATGCCTTCCATATATGCAAATTATGGGTTATGCAATGCATAATGGCTCCAATACTTGCATACACTAATGTGGCAACCTCTGGCGTGGCGTAAAAACCCGTAAGTTCAATGCCTTCCATATATGCAAAATATGGGTTATGCAATGCATAATGGCTCCATTACTTGCATATACTACTGTGGCAACCTCTGGCATGGCGTAAAAACCCGTAAGTTCAATGCTTTCCATATATGCAAAATATGGGTTATGCAATGCATAATGGCTCCATTACTTGCATATACTACTGTGGCAACCTCTGGCGTGGCATAAAAACCTGTAAGTTCAATGCCTTCCACATCTGTAAAACATGGGTTATGCAATGCATAATGGCCCCATTACTTGCATATACTACTGTGGCAACCTCTGGCGTGGCGTAAAAACCCGTAAGTTCAATGCCTTCCATATATGCAAAATATGGGTTATGCAATGTATAATGGCTCCAATACTGCATATACTACTGTGGCAACCTCTGGCGTGGCGTAAAAACCTGTAAGTTCAATGCCTTCCATATATGCAAAATATGGGTTATGCAATGCATAATGGCTCCATTACTTGCATATACTACTGTGGCAACCTCTGGCGTGGCGTAAAAACCCGAAGTTCAATGCCTACCATATATGCAAATTATGGGTTATGCCATGCATAATGGCTCCAATACTTGCATATACTACTGTGGCAACCCCTGGCGTGGCGTAAAAACCCGTAAGTTCAATGCCTTCCATATATGCAAAATATGGGTTATGTAATGCATAATGGCTCCAATACTTGCATATACCACTGTGGCAACCTCTGGCATGGCGTAAAAACCAGTAGTTCAATGCCTCATACAGTATATGCAAAATATTTTATTCCAGTGTGGCATGGGGGAAGATTCCATCTCTCTTGGCTAGCTGGTGGAGCAGAGAAATGGGGAAGGGTCCATCCCTGGCTAAAATAAACCCCCATTTCTATGACGCTCCATTGGCGAGGATGTCCTAGGAGTGAGATCGCTTGCGATCGCTGAAGGCCCATAATTATATGTATGTTATATGTTGTATGTATGATGTATGTATGTATGTATGTATGTATGTAGTATGTACTAAATATATATATATATATATATATATATATATATATATATCTTTTTTTATATATATATATAATATATATATATATATATATATATATATAATGTATGTAATATATATAAATAATAATATACATACATATCATATATATACATATATATATACACAACGTGTATTCACGTACAGATACACAACTAGGCAGGCGTTTTTAGTTTACTCACTCACTCAGACAGACAGACAGACAGACAGACATATAACCACAACCACGCACAAAAGTACACGCAATGCTTTGACGCACATCACCCACCGCTGCTATTCAGCAAAACGGAACAGAAAGAATGAGGAGGAGCCTTCTTTAATATATGTACATATTCATAACTGTGGATTCGTTTCTCCAATAATAATAATAATAATAATAATAATAATAATAATAATAATAATAATAATAATAATAATAATAATAATAATACAATAGGGCAAAGTAACAAGGACTGAAGGGATAAAGCTACCAGATGGGTGCAACATCAAACACACAGATGAGACGGGATACAAATACCTGGGAATAATGGAAGGAGGGGATCTAAAACACCAAGAGATGAAGGACACGATCATAAAGAATATACGCAGAGACTCATGGTGACACTCAAGTCAAAACTCAACGCCGGAAATATGATAAAAGCCATAACCACATGGGCAGTGCTAGTAATCAGATACGGCGCAGGAATAGTGGAATGGACGAAGGCAGAACTTCGCAGCATAGACCAGAAAACCAGGAAACATATGACAATACACAAAGCACTACACCCAAGAGCAAATACGGACAGACTATACATAACACGAAAGGAAGGAGGGAGGGGACTACTAAACATAAAGGACTGCGTCAACATCGAGAACAGAGCACTTGAGCAATATATGAAGACCAGTGAAGACGAGTGGCTCAAGAGTGCATGGGAAGAAGGACTGATAAAAGTAGACGAAGACCCAGAAATATACAGAGACAGGAGAAAGACAAGCAGAACAGAGGAATGGCATAACAAACCAATGCACGGACAATACATGAGACAGACTAAAGAACTAGCCAGCGATGACACGTGGCAATGGCTACTAAGGGGAGAGCTCAAGAAGGAAACTGAAGGAATGATAACAGCGGCACAAGATCAGGCCCTAAGAACCAGATATGTCCAAAGAACGATAGATGGTAATAACATCTCTCCCATATGTAGGAAGTGCAATACGAAAAATGAAACCATAAACCACATAGCAAGCGAATGTCCGGCACTTGCACAGAACCAGTACAAAAAGAGGCATGATTCAGTGGCAAAAGCCCTCCACTGGAGCCTGTGCAAGAAACATCAGCTACCTTGCAGTAATAAGTGGTACGAGCACCAACCTGAAGGAGTGATAGAAAACGATCAGGCAAATATCCTCTGGGACTATGGTATTAGAACAGATAAGGTGATACATGCAAATAGACCAGACCTGACGTTGATTAACAAAATCAAGAAGAAAGTATCACTCATTGATGTCGCGATACCATGGGACACCAGAGTTGAAGAGAAAGAAAGGGATAAAATGGATAAGTATCAAGACCTGAAAATAGAAATGAGAACGATATGGGATATGCCAGTGGAAATTGTACCCATAATCATAGGAACACTAGGCACGATCCCGAGATCTCTGAAAAGGAATCTGGAAAAACTAGAGGCTGAAGTAGCTCCAGGACTCATGCAGAAGAGTGTGATCCTAAAAACGGCGCACATAGTAAGAAAAGTGATGGACTCCTAAGGAGGCAGGATGCAACCCGGAAACCCACACTATAAATACCACCCAGTCGAATTAGAGGACTGTGATGGAGAGAAAAAATAATAATAATAATAGTTTTCCAGCACTTCATTGTAATCTCTTAATCAAATTGTAATGACTTACTTGAAATGGCCACCAAAAAACGAGGTGATCAAACATGTTATGCAGGAACTGCATATAATAATATATTAATATATATATAGATATATATTATATTATATATATATATCATATATAATATATTTATTTATTTATTATAATGGATATATATATATATATAAATTTTATAAATTTATATATATATATATATAATATATAATAGATATATATATATAGTATATATACACAAGGGCAAAAAAACTGAAGTTAAATAGGGAAAAAAAGGAAACTATCAAAATTAACGAAAAATCCACGAGAGACTAATTCTTACAAATAAAATCGTCCGATATGTAGAATGTACTCTTCGTAAACAAGGTCTGTCTGCCGCAGCGAGGGATCCGGAGAATGCAGCAGAAAGGCGGAGAGCTGGCGACTGCATATGACGGGTACATATTTATCATGTAACCTAGCGACCTAACATACCTTATCAAACATATCCTCTTCTAATCCAATTAACGTAAACCTGAATGTACTAACCAAATCAAAGCTAATTTAGCCGGAAGATTAGCACCCAATACGCACCCAATTCTACCAGAAAGCCTCTACAATATGTAAGTATCCTACAGGTATAAATGCACCAGACCACCAGATAGCCTGTACAGTATGTAAGTGTCCTACATGTGTAAATGCACAAGACCACCAGACAGCCTGTACAGAATGTAGGTGACCAAGGTTAAATGCAGGATTAAACCCGACAGAAGCTACATACGAAGGGTAGCCAAGTTAAAGTACAAGACCACCCGAATAGTCCACCCTGCAAGTTAAATGTAGGTGGCTAACAGGTTAAATTGCACCCGATAGCCTGTACAGTATGTAGGTGTCCTACAGGTTAAATGCATAAGACCCCCCTATAGCGTGTACAGCATGTATTCTACTAGTGTAAATGCAAAGACTCGCATGTAGCCTGTACATTAAGTGTCCATCCTATCCGTTGCATAAAGAAAACATTAAACTATCACAACATCCAGTCGGATAAATCATAGAATCGAGTTACTGAAATCTAACCCCACCATATCTCGATCACGGAGAATGGAAACGTTTCGAGGCATCCTATCGTTCCCACATCACACTCCAAGGAATTCTCTCCAAAAGGAAATAAAATGAGAGAGCCCTTGTGAGGATAATCAGGATCCTCAGATACATCTCCTGAAGCCTCAAGGACAAAAGTGGGGCGGGAAGGATTTCAGTGGGTGTGGTTCTTCAGCCTCCACAAAAAATGGCGAGTAGAATACTGTTACGTACAGATATGATTTTGTTTGGGTTGCCTGTCAACTAAGGCGAGATAGTTCTGTATTTGCTTTCGTTAGAAGAAAGGGCAAAATGGTTTCTTAAAGATAAGTGTTGCTAAGTCCCCTTGAAAAATAAAAGGAAGTAATATAAAGTAGTTTAAAGAGTGGGTGAAGGTTAATAAGCCAAAAAATATACAGTAAATTAAACTTCCTTTAAAAGGAAAACTACGGCTCTTTACGACTTGGTGACCACACCTCACTCGCATCATCTTATAAGGACTAAGGACTGTAAAAATCAATCCAAACTCTTTTCACATAGCCTAATACAAAGAACCTGAATATCTTCAAACTCGGTTGTACACACACAAAACACGTTTCCTTCTGATTTTACTAAATTGAAATCTGTTATTTTTTTTTTTTACGGCAAACTGAATAATTTCCTAGATTTTTGTTTTTACGTTAGGACGTGAGAGACCATTCTCTTTATAGAGGTGTTCTGATTTTCTAACACAATATATCTGTAAAAAAAAATAAATAAAGTGTTATGGAATAATAAGCAGCGATAAAATACCCACATCACGGATGGCGCCATCCTGCTAGGACTAAGGATTGCTAAATTTACTCCTCGCAGACTTGTAGTGTACCTGGGTAGATAACATCTACAAGTCTGTTTCGCATGTGTAATGAAGGCTTAAAACCTTTGATGACACTGACAACTTCTACTGAAGATGGCACAGCATTTGATGTTATACAGTTTGTGTTAATGTCTTTTTTTTCTTCTTTTTTTTATATAAGACTGGTACGAACCCAGTGACATAAAAACTGTTTTTGGGATTTTCTTTCACAAGCAGCAGGAAACTGCCATTTTTTTTCTGTTACACAGTAAATGACACAAAAAATTAGCCAAGCGATACAGACACCCTAGATCCATACCAAATTCCAATTAAGGGTCCCAGGACAATCGTGAATCCTCTAAAATACTCGCAAACATCTAATCATTCCCTTTTAAGTAATCCTGCTTTCGAACGAGAAGACGAACCGATCAGAAAGCCTTTTGGAGGAGATAATTATGTTTGCCTTTCTGTTTTACTCTGCGACTTTGCGCTCGAAAGAAGATTCCTCGTCCTGCATAAAATATCTGCTCATGAAAAAGCCCCGTCTGAAGAATATAATGAACAGTGCTTCCAAGGATGATATTCTTACCATGACGCCTCTAAACGAATGAAACAGATCATACAGAGGTAAACGTAAAATCAAACTTTCTTCTCTTCTTCTTTCATTTTTCTTTCTTTCTTTCTTTAAATATTCAGCTAAGACTCTTGATGGACAAGTCAGCAGACTATAAACCCAAGAGGGTTCCATTTGTTTGTTTGTTTTTTACATTGCATGGAACCAGTGGCTATTCAGCAACGGGACTCACGGCTTTACGTGACTCCCGAACCACGTCGAGAGTGAACTTCTATCACCAGAAATAAACACCTCTGACCCCTCAGTGGAATGCCCAAGAATCGAACTCGCGGGCACCGAGGTGGCAGGCCAAGACCATACCGATCGTGCCACTGAGACGCTAAGGGCTCCATATGGAAATCAGTCTGCAGCAAGAGACAAGTCATAAGAAGAGGTGATAGATAGATGATAGATAGATAGATATAGATAGACAGAGATAGATAGATAGATAGATAGATAGAAATAAGAGGGAGTAGAAAATAAAACCGATAAAATGAAATTCAGACGTCAGAAAAAAGAAATAACCTTTAGACGTTGTCAACCGCCACGAAAAAAAATATACAAGGCTTTTCGTGTTGCATCATAATGCTTCCATAATTAAAGCCTCATTACGAGTTCCTCTTTTTCACAGGTTTCCAAAATTACTCGCAATACTGACTTCCTTGATGTTCCGAGCATCCTTCTAATCTAACAACTACAAAGAAACTTTCAAGAGGCCATTTTAAATACTATCACTTGGAGCTTGAACAACATTGAGTCAACCTTCGAACATTCTAAAATCTTAATTAAACATGAATCACGTGATATTTACTTAAATACTTGGTGAACACAAAACCACGGCGATAAAAATTTCTTCCATCTAACGAAATAAACCAACATAACTGTATCATTAAGAATACACAAACTCTTTATTTAGTAAAACTGGAACGCAAACTTGTGGGGAACTTGAGGTCTCCTTTTGACGTCAAAATTGGGTATAATTATCCCCAGCTAATTTCACTTTATGACCTAAAACACAGCGTTACGGAATACAAGGTTTTCTCTAAACATTAAAACTTGTATGTGGGCTAGTTGCGATGCACAACGAAAAGAAGTTGGAGTAGGATTGAATCGAGATGCTAAATACCTTCTCTATTTCACCCTCTCCCAAGATCCATTTTGCATCATAATATTCTGTTACTTATGGGGTATTCCTACACCTCTATTTCCTTCTCATTTTCCCCATCTCCTCCTTAATCACCCTAGACTTTGCTGCCTTATAGCAATAAGCTTCCAGTCATAACAACAAATGAATAAAGACAATAATGGACATGCTTAGAAGACGTGATGGTAAATTAAAAAAAAAAAAAATGCCCGAAAAAATTAAGCAAGAATAATGTGTCACTTGAACAGTATAGGAATGGAAAAGGAAATTTCGGCCAAAGGCCAAGTGCTGGGGTCTATGCGATCATTCACGTTGAATGGGAAATATAGACAAAATAAAGTTTGAAATGTATATCAGGAGGAAAACTAACAGCTGTTAGGAGTGGGTGCAAAGTAAGATGGAAGGTAGACAGTGTGAACGGAGGTACAGCAAAAGGAATGAAAAGTGTTGCAAAAAAGCTTAAGTAATGCCTACAGTGCACCATTTTAGGTGCACTGACAACGCTACTCCACCCCCTACGGGACTGAAACACTGTAGAAATAAATGTTAAAATACGGTAATTCGACAAGAGAAATAAGTAGCATAGAAACTGATAACCGTGAAAATTAAGGCAGAAAACTGACTATTGAACTAAAAACGATCTTCCACTAACAAGTTCAGCAGCAAAATCAATGCGCACAAAATAAATAAATAAATAAATAAATAAATAAATAAATAAATAAATAAAACAAAAGTAGCCAAGCACAGCATCAACCTAGTCGGGGACTTCCCGAACTCATTAAAAAAATGACTTCAACCAGTTTATGTTGTTGTGCTCAACGAGAAAGCATTTCGAAGACTCGTTTTCGATTTGCATTAATCTGATAATCACGGCTTCTTCAGGAGTTGTCTCTTCCTGTTTTATATATCGGGAAATGAGATACTTTATCCTGACGTCTGCAACTCTCTCTCTCTCTCTCTCTCTCTCTCTCTCTCTCTCTCTCTCTCTCTCTCTTCAAGGTCTGCATGTGGTTAGTTTTATGATTTGCACTTTTCGCCTAATTGTTGCTGTGATCATTAAATGTGTTTAGCCTACCCTTATATACTCCCACGTTAACGGATGATGGGAATGAAGGAGAGAGAGAGAGAGAGAGAGAGAGAGAGAGAGAGAGAGAGAGAGAGAGAGAGAGAGAGAGAGAGAGAGAGAGCATCAGTTTTAAGATGAAAATACCTGCTAGAGCACTGATTTAAAATTATATCTCTAGAGGATAATTCATTCCTAATCTTCCCCGGACCTTATAAGCACCTGTGTTTTCCTCAAGTCAAAGTAAAAATCCTTCGAAGATGACAAAAACAGTTCAGATGCGTTTCATTCGAATAAAAACATTCTGCCTCGTATCATACCTAATCAAATAATCAAATACTCACAGAAGTGTTCAAGTTCCCCTACCCACTGGGCCATTTCCATACTGCTCACAC
>NC_087213.1:8741316-8903816 GCF_015104395.2 Macrobrachium nipponense | reverse complement strand
TTTAAGCCCTCTAAGATAAGTCTGCAATCACATGATTATCCGATTAGAATTTGCTTTTATCGAGCTGCAAAAAAATTACTGTTGATACACAAAAGATGCATCGTAATTAACCGACCTATAACATAGGCCTGTTATTTCACTCTCTCGTTTGATTACATTTATTTTTGTCAAAGCAATTCTAGAACACTGAAATAATGATAATGTTTGTCAATATTGGAACTGGTTTTAGCAAGTGAACTTCGAGACCAATGGTGTAAAAAAAAAAAAAAAAAAAATACTTTCTAAACAATGAGAGCTAGGTAAGTCCCATTTCGTCGCTCAAAAAATTTCGATGAAATGTTTGGTGTTTTAAGAAAGTTAAGATCTTTATTCATATTCTCATTCCTTGGAGTTAAAACCAATTCTCTTACCTTCATGTCTTTTGCATGTTTGTATCATCATTATTTTTTATTCGGACGAAATCATCAATTCCCAAACTACAGTAAGTGCTCTGTGAACATCCTGTCTTTCTCATCTTATTAAGAAAATAGTTCTAGCCAATGCCATATTTCTCCTCCCATCCATAAAATATCCTACCCAACATCATCTTTCTCCCATTCAAAACAATTTCCTAACCAATGCCATCTCTCTCCTCCAATTCAGAAAATACCCTCAACAACGCTATCTCTCTCTTCCCATCCAAAAAAAAAGTCATAGCCAATACCATCTTTCTCCTCCCATTCAAAAATTCTCCTAACCAACGCCATCTTTCTCCTCCCACTAAAAATATATCCTAACCAACACCATCTTCCTCCTACCATTAATAATATAAATGCCTAACCAATACCATCTTTCTCCTCCCACTCAAAAAATTTCCAAATGAACGCCATATTTTTTCTCCATTTAAAAAAAAATCCTAACCAATGTTATGTTTCTCTTCCCACTAAAAAAAAAAATCCAAATGAACGCCATATTTCTCCTCCCATTAAAAAAATGTCCTAACCAATGTTATGTGTCCCTTCCCACTAAAAAAAATTTCCAAATGAATGCCATATTTCTCTTCACATTAAAAATAATGTCCTAACCAATGTTATGTTTCTCTTCCCACTAATAAAAATTTCCAAATGAACGCCATATTTCTCCTCCCATTAAAAAAAATGTCCTAACCAAAGCCATCTTTCTCCTCCCATTCAAAAACGTCCTTACTAATGGCATCTTCTCTTCTCCTCCCACAGGCTGTTCTTGCTTTGTGCTTCCTGAGTGTGGCCACCGCCGCCATTATCCCCTTCCCCTACACCGCCGGTGTTCTGCCGTACAGCGGAGGGGTCATCCCATCAGGCGGCATCCTGCCCCTCTCAGCTGGCGTCTTGCCTACAACCTACGGCGCCTTGCCTACAACTTACAGCGCCTTGCCTACAACCTACGGCGTCCTGCCAACAACCTACGTAGCCGCTCCCCAGATCCAGACCGTTCAGGCTTCCGTTGTCGCCCCCGGATACGTCGCCAAGACTCCCGGCTCTGAGCACATCGCTCCCCTGCCAGCTGGTCTCGGCTACGCCTCCCACCACATCAACTTGGCCAAGGCTCCAGGCACCCAGTAAGCAGCTCGACGAAGAGGCGCTCCCTTCCAGCAGGATACCTGCGTGTCCGGTTGGAAGTTCCTCGCCCAAGACGGTGACGGGAATGGCAGGAGACATCGTCCTTTTTGAGGGTTCATTCAAGGGCGTCAGCTCTCGTGAATCGCAGGGGACGATGGCCTGATCTCCCCGTGTCACTGTCCTGATGATGATTTGATCTTCACCCAAGAAAGAGGACCAGGAACTCTCGCTGCAAAATGCAACAAAGAAAATCATGTCCAAAGTATAACAGGTTTTCTTTGAACGATGATTTCTTTTGTCATATTTTGCAGCACTTTTTAATAAACTACAAAATCCCAAAATCCCTTTTTCTATTCCTGCAGCTTTGAAAATATATTTGGGCAATAAAATCAAGGCCTGTAAGCTGACTGAATTTTCTGAAGAATTTCTCATCAACATCAGACACGCTCTAACTACTAGTCTCTCTCTCTCTCTCTCTCTCTCTCTCTCTCTCTCTCTTACACACACACACACACATACACACACATACACACACACACACACACACAAAACCATGAAAATCCATGATGAGAAAAAAACTATGGAAAAAAATTGCATAAATTAAAGCTCCAAAGATGATGTGAATGATCGAAAGTAAATGGTAAAAGGAATCAGAAGGCTACAATGGCGCCACATGTTATGCTATGGATAACACTTATAGAAGGTGTGTGTGTGTGTGTGTGTGTAATATATATATATATATATATATATATATATATATATATATATATATATATATATAATATATGTAATTAAGTAATAGCCACAATACATTATGGAAGCACTTCATAACTAGCGGAGTGTGGAAATGCTTCCAGTTCATTGCATATATTTTGTTTGCTGGTGTTTGCAATGCGATGTCATAAGTATTGTTATTTTTAAAGAACGGCGTATTTATAGCGAAACACAAAAAAAATAATTGGTCCAGAATTGAAAAGAGAAGCGAGAGCATTGAACCGAATACCGAATGAAACTCGTTTTGTATGTTATGTATATGTATGTATATATATATATATATATATATATATATATATAAAACAGCATTCAGCAGGGTCCAACAAACACATAAAAAAGGGCCATATTTATTAACGAGAGACGTTTCGCACATTATCTATGTGCATCTTCAATCTGAAAGAACAACATAAAATACGTTAAAGTTATAAAACATAATTTTCTATATAAAAAAGATTAAGTTAAGAAAAAAAAGTATTTACAAAAATTAAAATTAATACAAATTAAAAGGTATATAGTAAAAAAGGAACCAGTTCTCACCAAACCATCCAAAGGAGAAGGAGAAGAACGAATGACCAAAACTTGACACCAACCTACGACTTCTGTTATGCAAGATAAAGAGGAGAAGCGGAAACGTTAGAATTCAAAGAAGGAACAAGCCGTTTGATGTATAAGGACTCAAGGGTAGTTAGGTAATTGCTATGGCTTGTTCCACCAATAATAGAGAAGTGCTTTACGTTACTCTTCAAGTTTGTCTCTCTTTCACAATGAGATATTATTTTTTGGTTAAATTTTTCTTACAGAACTCCTATCCTGTAAAACTGGTATATAAAGTCATTAACAGACTGCTGTCACAAGATTTCTCCAATCCGATGCCCTCTTATAATGTCTTAAAGAAAAATGTATATGCCACTATCCCATTTATCTCTGACGACAAGTTTTCTGCCAAACTTAAACAAATAATCGAAAATGAATTTGGCTGCCTTAAAATGCATTTAATTCCAATCAATCCACTCAAGATTGGCGTATTCTTCGGCTATAAAGACAAACTGCAGACCTTCATAAGATCCAACATTGTTTATAAATTCAAGTGTCCGGGATGTCCCGGTATTTATGTTGGACCAAGCCGTAGGTTACTGCAAATGAGACACTGTAACCATGTGGGATGCAGCTTTAGAACGGGTCAAAAATTAAGCAAACCAGAGTTTTCTAATATAAAGAATCATGCCTCCATATGCAAAATTGAAATAAATAAAAAGCACTTCTCTATTATTGTGGAACAAGCCATAGCAATTACCTAACTACCCTTGAGTCCTTATACATCAAACGGCTTTTTCCTTCTTTGAATTCTAACGTTTCCGCTTCTCCTCTTTATCGTGCATAACAGAAGTCGAAGGTTGGTGTCAAGTTTTGGTCATTCGTTCTTCTCCTTCTCCTTTGGATGGTTTGGTGAGAACTGGTTCCTTTTTACTATATACCTTTTAATTTGTATTAATTTTAATTTTTTGTAAATACTTTTTTTTTTCTTAACTTAATCTTTTTTATATAGAAAATTATGTTTTATAACTTTAACGTTATTTTATGTTGCTCTTACAGATTGAAGTTGCACATAGATAATGTGCGAAAAGTCTCTCGTTAATAAATATGGCCCCTTTCCCGTTTTTTATGTGTTTGTTGGACCCTGCTGAATACTGTTATATATATATATATATATATATATATATATATATATATATATATATATATTATATATATATATTATATATATATATATATATATATATATATATATATATATATATATATATATATATATACATACATAAAAATACAAACACGGGGGTTTTTCATTCGGTATTCGGTACAATGCTCTCGCTTCTCTTTTTAAATTCTGGACCAATTATTTTTTTGTGTTTCGCTATAAATACGCCGTTCTTTAAAAATAACAATGCTTATGACATCGCAATGCAAACACCAGCAAACAAAATATGCACCAAGAACTGGAAGCATTTCCACACTCCGCTAGTTATGAAGTGCTTCCATGATGTATTGTGGCTATTACAATTACAAATATTACACACACACACACACACACACACACACACACACACACACACACACATATATATATATATATATATATATATATATATATATATATATATATATATATATAAATGTCCTTTAATATCTAATTCGCTCTACTCGGAACCGATATATTTTCATATATGTAAACCGAAGGGGAATTATTAGTTGATAATAATTTTGTCCCCTCATGGGATGGAACCACCGTCCAGCGGACAGGAACGAAATCAGGACGACATTGACGTTACCGATTGGGCCTAACAGTGAGGCTAACGTCAATGTCGTCCTGATTTCGTTCCTGTACGCTGGACGGTTGTTCCATCCCATGAGGGGACAAAATTATTATCAACTAAAAATTCTCCTTCGGTTTACATATATGAAATATATCAATTCCAAGGTAGAGCAAATTTGATATTAAAGGACATTTGTAACTCGAATAATTTATATGAATCACGGTGATGTGATAATTATTCATATATATATATATATATATATATATATATATATATATATATATATATATATATATACGTATATTTATATACATATATATAAGCTATTTATAATTAAGTCACATGCATCTACTGTGATTTTTAAGCGCATATATGTATATATATATATATATATATATATATATATATATATATATATATATATATATATATATGCCTACCTCCATCAAAGCACACCATTGATTTGTTGATACATATCCTGGTTACTTTAATTTTTCAATAAAAATCCTCTGCCCACAACGTTCATCTCCAAACCAAAACTTGACTATCTCCCATTTATTTATATTTTTCGAATATATCTTTCGTTAATATCCCCGGCAAAAGGGTACTCTTTACATCTTTCAGGTATTATTATATAATATCATTATATAATAATACCTGAAAACTTGCCCTTCAGGAAAGCTTTCCTTAAAAGGTTTTCCGCGGCCTGCTCAAATTTCGATTTGTGGAATGGAGTGGAATACAAAACTTAGGCCAAACGCCAAGCATCTATGAGGTCATTCAGCGGTGACAGAGAAATTGTGAGTAAAAGGTGTAGCAGGAGGAAAAATTTGTAGTTGCAATATAAAAAACATTGTGAGGAGAGTGGAAAGTAAAGTAGAAGAAAAGGAATATGAACGGAGGTACAGTACAAGGAACGAAATAGGCCTATTGCAGCTGGGGGCCGAAGGGACGCTACATAAAACCTCAAGTAATGCCTACAGTGCAGAAAGTGAGGTGCACTGACGGCACTGGCACCCGAGGTGAATTTAGATTTTTGGTATCGAGAGATGACAATTGCAAGGGCAATATCAAACTACCTGCTGCGATTGCCGTCTACCTAAGAGATGAAAACAGCCTCGAAGAAAGCTTTCACTGTCTAATTTCATCTGCCATGTTTATATTTACACTTTTGCTTTAATGGGAAAGTTGTGGCAACGTTAAATGTGTTTACTCTGAAGCCAAAGGGAAATATATTCAATTCTACGTAAGGGGCTTATAATGGAATCGTGTAATCTACATCCGAGTCAAATTTCTTCGAAGAAATTCCTACCATCGTTCAAAGACAAAATAAATCAAAATACATATATATCCCAAAGAAGACCTTTCACGTAAACCAACAGATTACTTTGCACAATCGTGTGTTTTTTCCTAACTTTGAGATACAAATAACCTGAAAGTTACACTCAATATAATCTAACTACCAAAAATCAGAAACCCAAAGTTAGTTGGCTAACCACACTGCAGGATGATAGGCAGACGGGGAATAAAAAAATTGTCGTTCAAAGAACGCAAAGCAGAGAGAGCAGAGCAGAACTTGTATAGTCACTTGACTCAAGGCACTGACCCCTTACAGACGATCAACATAGAACCTCTCTTGCGTGTGGGAGGTTGCAACTTGACTTGTACTTGGCCTAAGGTGACCTTTTGGGACTTGGGGAGATAACGAACGCAATTCTTGAAATTTAAAAGTTGGGGGTATTTGTCATGTATGCAAGACGTTATGCAACAAGCGCGGGGAAACTTAGTTCCGCAGGCATGTTCAGTTCAGAGCTATTGCACTGTGTGGCATAATGCGTAAATGTTATAACAATCATTATTGTGTTAGTGTCGAGTCCGACACAGAGGCTTCGATCTTATAAATTCTACCTCATGTATGTAGGATATGATTCCTTATTATGTATTGAGCTCCGATGCTCATATGTTTGTTATGATTCTATTATATACGCCTTTTGTATTTTGTATATTCAACTAGCCACCCGCTTCAATGTAGCTTAGCCAATAAACACAAGAAAGAAGATATTGCTTTATTATCGCCCTTCATCCCAGGACCTCGGCGACGAGAAATGGAATATTATCTCCAATACTAAAACACCACATATCCCTCTTCCTACAGGTAAAAGTGAAGAACCCAAAATAATGACGACAAAACCGTATTCTACGCGTAATTCACACAAGGATTCGAAGTTAAATTCCCTCTCCTATAATAGTCAATATTCCGGTATTTCGGTGTTTTTATGCTTGAATCCTAAGTAGACTTTCTTTTACTAGAACCTGACGGCACAAAATGAGTAAATGCAGCATAATTTAGTAATAAAAATTAACGTATATTGTGCAGAACATTTATTGATGATATCTTATAATGACATTTTAAGCTGTATAATTATTTCAATTCAAGTTATACATTAAATAACTTTTATATTAAGCGACATCGCATAAAGCCAGATAGTGTATTGCTCAAGTGGGGAGAACGTAGGAGCATGCAACTTGAAAACTAAAACAGATAGTGAACCGGTGGCATGTCGGGAGTAACAAGGCTGCCAGGTGGTGGGAGGAGTAACAAGGCTGCCAGATGGTGGGAAGGGAACTGTTTTTTATTTACCAGTGTTAAGTTACTCCTGTAATTTTCCCGTTTTCTGTGTACATTCAATCTTGCCTAGTTATATGGGTAACTATGATAGACTTGAGACCTTACACCTGTCTCATGCGGCTATGAACACTTAGTTATAAGGTTAATTATTTGGGTAATTCCAGCCAATCAGCACTTACGACATAGATAAGGATGAGTTGGAGGAGTTGGAAGAAAGGAAGCAGGAATGGAAAAAAAATTACTTAAATGTGAGTGTAGCTAAGGACCGAAGGGACGTTGCAAAAAAACCTTTAGGTAGTAATACTTGCAGTGCACCACGTGAGGTACACTGACGGTACTACCCGCTTAAGGAGCTTGGCGGTTTAAGTATAATATGTAACTACTCGATATAATTTCCGTTCCCTAGCACTAACCATTGTTATTTTTGGGAAGTATATTAAAAATGAACCAGTTACTTCATAATGGCTTAACAGTACTATTCCAAAAATTAACCTATAATTTCTTACGACTTGAAACATTACTCACAATTCAGCAAATTTCGTTCAAGCACTAATATTTGTGAGACACAGAGCTATACATTAATGCTTTGTTGCTGCAATGAAGATAATTTTTAAAAGTTGTCAATACGGCTGTTTTAAAAGGGTCTCTTCCACCTCGGACCACTTTCTCATTACGAAACCCATGTTAAGGAAAACAAGAAGAGTGAAATAGCATTCCCTAGAAGCGCATCACTATTTACTGCAAATTCGTTTGGTTTGTTTGTTTGTATGGTGTTTTTACGTTGCAGGGTACCAGTGGTTACTCAGCAACGGGACCAACGGCTTTACGTAAACTTCCGAACCACGTCGAGAGTGAACTTTTATCACCAGAAATATACATATCTGACCCATCAGTGGGATGCCCGAAAATCGAACTCGCGGCCGCCGAGGTGGCAGGCCAAGACCTTACCGATCACGCCACTGAGGTGCTTCTAAATTCGGTTGGCATGACCCCACCAACATTAAATTCGTTTGGCATGAATGACCCCATCAACATTAATTCTGTATGCACTTCGCCCATGGATGTTTTCAATTACCATAATGGCGCAAGACCTATGATAGTTTTGTGGACGCTGCAAAATGCCTTCTCGTAATGAACAAAGCCATCATTCGGTGGAACTCCTGCCTTTTCTAAAAGTAATATGTTCGTCTCCTAAGCCTTTTATCTGAATCATCTCTAGTCTATTGCAAATGAGTATCCTGAGTACTTTCGATGCAGCCGGCAGCATAAACTACGGATATTGTTCTGTTTTTATTTACTGAGTATCCTGAGTACTTTCGATACAGCCGACAGCATTAACTACGGATATTGTTCTATTTCTATTTACTGAGTATCCTGAGTACTTTCGATACAGCCGACAGCATTAACTACGGATATTGTTCTATTTCTATTTACTGAGTATCCTGAGTACTTTCGATACAGCCGGCAGCATTAACTACGGATATTGTTCTGTTTTTATTTACATCTTACAAAAAGTCAGTCAGGTGCCTATTATGCATTTGGTGTTAGGTTCATGGCCAGTCCTCCTCTGCCCAATCTATTTACTCCTCCTGAATGAATATAAACATTAAACAACATACAGTTTCTCTTATTTCTTTGCACCGTATTTTAGAAACACATCTATATGTCAGTCAAGCTGCTGGAAATATATAAAGCCATTCACTTGGTAGCCAGTACTTAGCGTATAATTATATGCACCCATATATTAGGAACAGAAAATTTGCCTAGTGCATGACTACGAAATTTACCTCTTATAGAACAACCCACAATTCTTACCACACAATTTATAACTTACCAATCCTCAAAATCCTACATTGGTGTAATGTTAAGTTATACGTTATTCAACTTAATCTATAAAGATTGACAGTTATGTTTGTCAGTTTAACTTAGCACACACGCACAACGTAATTATATTTGTTAAACTTTGGTAGTATTTAGTCGTATCTAAAATAATTTGGGAGAAAATAAGGCAAAAAATTCGTGATGATGAATTATTTGTTTCACTTTCTGGGAAATTCAAGCGGCATGGTGTCCGTATCTAGAATTAGTGCCAGTTCTTTATTTATATCAACAATTGAACTTGCTCTTACACCGTCAAGAATAAAATGTTAGCGCCATGGCAAGACAGTATTTAGACGCCACGAACGCATAACAAGAACAACGATGCTCCTCTTACGTAGAGCACAACCACGACCGTGTGAGGCCATGCAAGACATGATAGTGAAGATGTGTGCTAAATGCAGCTATGGTGTATATGTACATAGGGCAAGCCAGCCAGAGGAGATACTGAAGCGTTTGCATAAATAATATCTCATCCAACGAGATACACCCAGATCCTAATCCTCGAGATAATCTGAGCGTCCGAGGACGCCAGGATCATCAGTCGTCAAGAAAATGTAACGGACGATACCCGAGCAAACATGCGCGACTTGACTCGAGCATAAAGCACCCAGTAATTCCTATCATTTCAACGTCTTCTTGTTTGTATGGTGTTTTTACGTTGCATGGAACCAGCGGTTTTTCAGCAACGGGACCAACGGCTTTATAAAACTTCCGATCCACGTCGAGAGTGAACTTCTATCACCAGAAATAGACATCTCTCATGCCTCAATGGAATGCCCGGGAATCGAACTAGCGGCCACCGAGGTGGTGCGCCAACACCATACCGACCACGCCACTAAGGCGCTCCTTTTCACGATGCATTTGTAGCCGTAATGACTGAATACATAGGGTACTGGCTAGATCATGCACTAGCTTTCAATTCTCTTCACCTCAACTCTTGTTGGATTGACTTTAGATGCAACATTTCTGTTTGACTCAGTAAAAGTCCTTTAATATGGCCGTCTAACCAGCAGCATAGTTTTGTCACTGATCTTTAAGGAATAATTGCTTTGATTTTCAATATCGCACAATTTTCATATGAAATAAGCATCCTAGATTCTTTCAGTGGTGCTGCATAACATTAGCTACAAAGAAGTATACGAGATACTCTGTGTGTGTGTAGGTTTTATACAATATTTCTAAAATTTGATTTTGTCCATATACTTTAGATCGACATGGCACATGTTACATCAAATGATTTCAAAACTCTTGGGGCAAATAATATTCCCCGGTTTTAAAACGAAAACAACGATTTATCGAACAGAGTTGAATCTCTGTCTCCTCGTACACTTCCACGAATAAATGGAAAGAATTTTTTTTTTCCTAGAATTTAACGAACAATTTTCCATAAACATTTATTCGTTTAAGTGTAAGATGAGACAGATTCGACTTTGTTGGATAAATCGTTTTTGTTTTAAAACCAGGGACATTATCTTGTCCAAATAGTTTTCAAGTCATTAACAATGAATTTTTGAAATATTGTATAAAAACTACATACCCAATATCCTGTATGTTTCTTTGTAGCTAATATTATGCAGCACCAATGAAAGAATGAAAGATGCTTATTTGATATGTTGTATGGTGTTTTTACATTGCATGGAACCAGTGGTTATTCACAACAGGACCAACGGCTTTACGTGACTTCCGACCACGTCGAGAGTGAACTTTTATCACCAGAAATGCACATCTCTAACTCCTCAATGGAATGCCCGAGAATCGAACTAGCGGGCACCGAGGTGGCAGGCCAACACCATACCGACCACGCCACTGAAGTGCTAACTGTACGGTATTGAAAATCAGTGCACTTTTTCCTTGAAAATCAATGACAAAACTATGCTGCTCATGAGACGTCCAAATTAAATTACTTCTACTTAGTCAAACAGAAATGTTATATCTATCTAACTAAAGGCATATACCCTTTAGAAGAAAGGTATACTTCAACGTGTAGCCCCATAGCGCGGGCAAAAGAGGAACGCCAAGCACCGTCATCATGAAAGAAGAAGCATATGAAACCATTCAAAAGGGGATACAGGTAAGAATTTGTTTGCAGGCACAGAAATATTCCTAATCTCTGGTTTCCAGTTCAGACACGTTCTATGGATCTGATTAAAGAAGAGCGATCTAAGATTCGTGTACATTTACAGTTGACTGCTGAGAAGGTATGTGGTCCTGATGATCAGCAATACAAAAATAGCCTCCGATAGTGAAAAGATTTTTTTTTTTTTTTTTTTTTTTTTATGGTGTTTTTACGTTGCATGGAACCAGTGGTTATTCAGCAACGGCTTTACGTGACTTCCGAACCACGTCGAGAGCGAACTTCTATCACTAGAAATACACATCTCTCACTCCTCAATGGAATGGCCGAGAATCGAACCCGTGACCACCGAGGTGGGAAGCAAACACCATATCAACCACATCACTGAGGCGCTAAAAGATTATTGGAAATCTGGATAAAAAAAATCTAGGCCAAAGGCCAAGCGTTAGGACCTGTGAGGTCATTCAGAGCTGCAAGTGAAATCGAGAGTGAAAAGGTCGTAAAGATGTAACAAAATATAAACCTCCCAGTTGGACTGTGAAACATTTGTTAGGAGAGGGTAGAACGTAAGATGGAAGAACGAGATTATCAACAAAGGTACAGTAAAAAAGAATAAAAGGGGGGGCACGGGGGGGGGGGGATTTGCAGCTAAGGGTAAAAAGGGGAAAACTTGCCAGAGTAATGTTTACAGTGCACCGGGTAAGGTACACTGATAGCACTACCCCCCTACGGGAGTGAAGAGAATAGGCAGATAAGACACGCAGCACTTCAGGAGGAGGACAACAAAGGATACATAAAAAGTTAATCGTTAGTATAGAGAGAGAAGTAAGGCTACATATAAGTCTAATCAATGGACCCATCTGGCAGACTTGCCGCAAAAACTAACCCAGTGATCAAGTTAACTTCAAGAAAATAAGATACCACTCCAGCTCCCTGCTTTGTTTGTTTGTATGGTGCTTTTACGTTGCATGGAGCCAATGGTTATTCAGCAACGGGACCAACGGCTTTACGCGACTTCCGAACCACGTCGAGAATGAACTTCTATCACCAGAAATACACATCTCTCGCTCCTCAATGGAATGGCCGAGAATCGAACACGCGACCACCGAGGTAGGACGCCAACACCATACCAACCACGCCACTGAGGCGCTTCCAGCTCCCTGCGAAAGCCTTATTGGTGAGCCTAAGTATAATTGTTAGACACGAAGAGCTTCAGAACAAGTCGAGCTATGTTACAAATAATTACGCATTGTGAGTGATAGCTTGAAGGGCAGGGAGGGGAATAGTCTCAATACATTATGATGAGAAGTATGAAACATATCCACGTCAATTTCCCCTTTTGGGGGTCTGGCTCAAGAAGGTCTTCGCAAGTCTTTGGATGAGGAAGTTAAGTCACCTGTTCTTCTACACCTTGACTGCGACCCACCAAAGTCGACTAAATATATTTATATATACATACATACATGCATATATACATATAATGCATACAAGAGCTGTTTAAGTTTCAGGATCCAATTATCATTTTGACGTTAATTTGGTCATACACTTGGTGCATCAGAATGAAAATAAACAATAACCTTTTCGCTTACTCGAGGAGTAAACCTACAAACTACTTTGTTGTTGTTATTGTTGGGAGGGGGTGGGGGTAGGAAAGCCCTACGGAATACCCTAAGACGGTCTGAAAAAGGTGTTTCGCCTTGAGTTAAAGATACAGGATTTTAGGATAAGATATTTATGATTTCTTTATTAGAATGAAAATGTAAAAAAATAAATAATGTGCATGTTAAACAGTACAAGAAAATTATTTCTAATAAAATCTAGCGTATTTGTTTTAATTTTCGTTGTTGAAACAAGGCTCTATTTCACAGCAGATTTTAGCACGTTTTAATGTATTTGGTGTACTGAATTTAGGCTACGTTACTGTGCGATTATTTTGTTTCCACTTATGACTGAGAATATACGAACGTGTTTAATTTGTGTCCTTTTTTTAATTGATTTGATCCTTGTTGTTAGTCTCAATAGTACTAAGTATGAGTATTCATTACGAAGACCACTTCACGTTAAGTTAGGAATATGATGTTTACAACTTATGCGTGAGGGGAAAATCTTACACGCGTCCCAAGTAAGCTGGAGGTCACATCGCGTCTTGTTTTGACTTCCGTTTTATATTTCATCCAACGAAACCTTTTCACACGACAATAGCCGATTTTTACAAGAAAAATGGGAGAGCAATACCTGACGTCACAGATACAAAAACCGGCTTTACATTTCAAGGGAGAGGCGAAATTTAAGGTTAGTTAGTAGGTTAGTTAATACCTTTGATGATCCGATTAACTAAAATACCTAGCAAAAAATTATAGGACTGTCCCTTTTGATTATCCGGATAACTGAAAATGGAGCAACGGAAATGATGATAACTAGCGAATGGCAGCATCTGTTGATAATGGAAACGCCGAAATTAGTTGCGAAAGTCTAACCGACCAGCCGAAAATGACTACTTGTTACAAGTAAAATTCATTAGGCCTAACCTCTCAAAAATCAAATTACAAAACGAACCATAAAACCAAAATAACGATGGGAAAAATATTCAAAAAATCTTTTTAAAAAGTGTGGCAAGCGTTACAACGCCGGTTGGGATGTGATCTAGTAACAAGAGTGAAAAAAAATATAAAATTGCTGCAGAAAAACCGGATCAGTTGCTATGTAACAAACGAGTGTCTGAGAAGGATCGAGGGCGGGTGTGGTTACGTCAGAGCAAGGCGAGCATGCAGTATATATAGGGCACCCAGGACAGTCGTCTTCAGTCACTTCTCATCAACGACCACCAACCAAAATGAAGGTAAGAGTCTAGGGCGAGAGTTTTAAGATAAGCAATGAATTTTTCTCGTAGTGTAGTATTTGTTCAATCTACTGGGTAGACCGAGTTCTACTTGGGGTCAGTCCTGAATTCACAGCCAGTCTTTGGTATTCATACTGAATTTGCCTTTCCCCTGACTTCCAAGGTGCTTATTTATCCACTGTCGAGTTTTCAAAGTATGGAACATGAATTCAGTTCACTAAGAGCTTATTTGTAAGATTTGAACTAAGATTAATCAAGAAAGAAGGCCTTTGTTCACATTACGACCAAATTGTCTTACATGATATTTTCCCATTTTCAAAACATATGAACATTGCAGATTTCAGTCCAGTTAGCAGCAGGATGAAATTGGAAGTTTTTCTCATGTTTTTACAATGCTTCTCGATAAGCGAATCAAAGCACTCGTTCACAGACAGTAATATCGAAATTCTTGTTCCCCAGATATGATGTCTCTAAACGTAAACGCTAAACTTCTTGGAATGAATCATTCAAGCGATACCTAGAACCCTGACGATGGCAAAACTATTAGTTTTTATTCACGAAAGTGTTTCTTAAAATTACAAGTAAATGGGACTTGAAGGGCGTTTCAAATTTCAGTCTCAAATGACACATTTCCCTTATAAAATAAAATTTTTAAAACTTGCCTTAGGCTTACAGATTAAATGAATATGCGAATTTGTATCCTGTGTTTTCTAAATTTATCAGCCGAAGATTCCCAGGGAAATTTCACATATGAAAGGAACATTAATATAAAAATTCACTAGGGAATCATTCGTTCATCTGTAGATCCTCTAGTACATGGGCAAAAGATAGACAATTAATATGTTACATACCAAGAATGAATTTTTCCTTCCCAAAAGATTGTGCCTTTCCTTTCAATATTCCCCCCAAAACTATCTACCTACCCATATATTTCAATTTTCATTTCATTTACTCAATGCTAAAATAATCTACCAGAGGAGCGCTAACTCGACTACCAAATAATATTAATATTTTGGCCATTTTCAGATACACTATTTCCTAATGTATTACTTCTACCTTGTAAGTTCGACAGCAGATTTAGTTGATCCAACTCAATGTTTTTGTCCCTACAGGCTGTCCTGGCACTGTGCTTCTTGGGAGTAGCTAGCGCTGCTCTCATTCCTCTGACCTACAACTCTGGTATCATCCCCTACACCGGCGTTTTTCCTCAGAGCACAGGATTCCTCCCCATCAGCTCTGGAATCATCCCTCAAGCTGGAATCATCCCTCAAGCTGGAATCATCCCTCAGACCTACTCCGTTGGTGCTCCCGCCATCACCACCTACCAGGTCAGCGCAGTGGCTCCCGCCCCTGGATACGTTGCAAAGACTTTGGGATCTGAACACGTTGCCCCTCTCCCAGCTGGAAGTGCCAACTTCGCCTCCCACCACATCAACGTGGCAAAGGCCCCAGGTACTGAATAAATTCAAGGTACCTGTACAAGACCAGATGCCAGGAACACCGACCTCCACTCTTCTTACTCGGTGACAGTGACTTTAGGCCTCGAATTCTACTCAACTCTTTGAGGATTTAATCCTTGGCCTAGAATCTCAGTCACTGACACGACCACGGCTTTGGACCCCAATGTCAATGTCTACAACTTACCACCTCTGCAGACATAAGCACTCGCGAATAATCACATCCAAAATGATACTAGTTTTATCCATTTTGGCTTCACTCTTTGCACTGACTCAAAATATATAAGCTGGGAGATTGGATGAGAATGATTCTTCAACTTTTTGTTACAAAAATAAAAATTTAAAAATCAATCTCAAACTTTTCATTATACGCCGCTTAAATATAAGTTTAAAATCCGGTTAGGGCAGACATCTTAACTTCATTTGTTGGTAATAAAAAGTCTTTCAATTGGATTGCAACTTCAAAAATTCTTGGTCAACAGTGTAAAAGAACAATTGGGATTTTCAAAACCAAATCAAAATTGTCCAAGATACGGCACAGAACATGTACTATTGGTCAAGAAAATATTTGACCAACATCCCTTTGCAAAATAATTATTACTAGGAAAGATTCACGAGATTACCACTTCCAGTTCTCACCACTTGGACTTCTGTACAGTTGCATCATTACACTTAATTACACAAGTTCTAAAAAGTTACCGATGATCGTTTCAATGACGATTTCTATAGTTTGTGTGAACTCCAACTGAGCAAAGGAGGAGGTTCTTTTGTATAATGAAAAGGTTTTTAAGCTGAGTAAAAAGCTGCGTTATCCTTTTAGTTTGGAAATTTGTTCACAAATGCTCCCAGGACTTTTTCTAAGGAATACCAAAGTGGCTATAATCAAACTCTTGGAAATTTCAAACCACAATGAATAATTCTAAGTGACCAATGAAATATCTTCGTTGAAAGAATTTGAGCGCCTTTGTCCTTCTAGATTTTAAAGAAGTTCAATACCTCAGCAATGCCTATTTTTGTTCATCAGAAAATTTTCCATTACTACTTATGCCCCTTAAGAGATGAAGCTAAAAAATATATAACACCACAAAGGGAAAAATCTCTCTAGTGATAAGATATTGTGTAAATGCTATATATGTATTCAGAAAACAGATGTAAGGACGGAAGAGTAGGTAGCTTGCACATGTATATGCAAAAACATAACCCAAGCCTTGTGAATGCTCATTTGCCCGAAACGATTTTCACTAATACACACAAGAGACCATGTAGCCAATTTTAAGTAAAAAATAGACAATTTTAAAGTAAAAAAAAATAGCAATTTTAGTAAAAAATAGCCATTTTTAGTTAAACAATAGCCAATTTTAAGTAACAATCAGCCAATTTTAAGTAAAAAATAGCCAATTTTAAGTAAAAAATTAACAAATAATTTCAACAACGGCCAGCGACAGCAATCGGTTCGCTACAAAACTCTCTCATACAGAGAAGAGACACTGGATTTGGTCGAAACCTAAAATCTAACCACCGGTGAATTCCTCCAGGTCACCAGAGACCAAACTGCATCTGGCTAGTGCTTTGGATAGGTGAATTACAATAAATGCCAAATGTCGTTAGTACTTAGGTTCTTAAGACAATTACTGTAACTTACTTCATCCCAAAGGAGTCTAGTGGAGGCACATCAAGTTACAATGCAGCTCAAAAGTCAACAAATACCAGTTATTGGGAAACAAATACATCACTCCCAGATCTACGGCAGAAGACGCATTTTTCGTGACAAATTAAATTGAAAATCCCTGAAGATTATCTTTGATTCGTTAACCATCGTGATAATAAACTTGATAAAAAAGCTAATTCATTGGTAAACTTGCCGTATTATGAAGAGAAAAAGATTACAAGGGCCGTGGGTATCCTAATCATGTATTTTGACTTGAAGAGATACATTATACTAAATTCTCTCCAATTATTGTGCATAATTTCATACAAGCAACGGCCTATTTTGCAGTACTACAAGCATTAAATTACAAAGTCTATTTTGAAGGCCAAACACGCCAAGAAATGTTTCCTACTGACCGGCACTAATTTGACGGTTGAAAAACAAGAACTACGCATGGATTTTGGAAATAAAACCAACAGAAAAATAAACAAATTGATAAATGTGCATTGCAGTTCGAGTAAAAATTGAACCTAGGTAATATATTGCAGTTCGATTAAAAATTGAACCTAGGTAATATACAGAGTTAAAAATTCAAGAATATATTTAAATAGACTCATGCCCTACGATAATGCTTTTTAGCCTCTCTATTTAATGATATTTTGGGATGTGATTTCCACCGTATTCTTTTGGGAATCAGAATAAAAAAACGATACCAACTTCTCTTTGACACCCAAGACTCGAACCAAAGGCAGACGAGGAAAATGCGTTCAGCGATCACTACACTATATTGAGGAATAAGAATTTATCTGGGCTCATTTTTACCTGTATCTGTAAAGTCGGGAATGTGTTACTAGAGCAATTATATATATATATATAGTTATATGGCCATAAGATAAAATCAATAACAATGTTGGTGTTGTCTATCAAAAATACTATTCTCAGATTTTTATTTCAGAAACTGATTCCAAAAATATAATTGAAATAAGTAATTTTCCTCACACTGATATCAGATAAAAAAAGAAAACTGAAGTTACTCCAGGTCGTCCCTCTATGTATAACTTATGTCACAGTTCATTATCAATTCTCATAAATCTAATCACAATAATTGCAATGTTATAGTCATTTTTTAGTTTCAATCAAATTATAAAGATGGCGCAGACATACGTACGTAAGTTAGGGTGAGTTCGGTGGTCATATTTTTATCAACCTTACCCTTTGCTCGTGTTAAAATGTTCTTTGTAAATTAACTTTGAACTTATAACTTTGCCTTATGTTCCTTTATTTTTCTGTAACTTGATTTTATTACTATTCTCTTGTTATTATCTTTTCTCAAAACCTTACTAGTTTAGAATCTCAGATTCTGGATCTGAGATCTCAGATTCTGGAATCTCATAATCTGGATCTGTACTATTAGACGGCAATGGCTAGACTCTGCCTTCAAGAGTTATTGGGATTCCAACACTCTCCTAATTATACTTGCTGTATCTTAAGTTAAAATGATGATGGGTACGTTTATATTATTTCGCTTTATGTTTGGCATCTTATTCGAAGGATCATAATACTCTTCTTCTGTCACCTCAAAAATGATCTACTTCAAAATACAGAGAGATTGTTAACGCATGACTTTGCTGAAGAAGCTACCGAAGGCTTTTGCTGATCCATTCACACAGAACAGTAAATAAGAATAAAATTAACAATAATAACCAATATTTTATACATTTTCGCTCTCTCTCTGTTTGCACTGCTGACAAAAACTGATCCGTCACGAAAGTTTAAAAATAACAAGGAATTCCCCTTAAACCATGCGACATGATGTATATCAGTCCTTCTATGCACCTTGTGCTTTCGTGCAGTGAATTTAGTTGCTGGGTGGCAAACCGGCGCTGCATCTAAGTGTCTGTGAGTAACGGGGAGGGGGGGGGGGGTATTACGTCAGAGCAAGGTGATCAAGGAGTATATATAGATGCCCACGACAATCGTCCGGCAGTCGCTTCTCATCAAAAACCAACAAAATGAAGGTAAGAGCTTTATCCAAGGGTTGTTGTACGAAAGCACTTGTGCTTAAGGAAGAAATTCATTTGTAATCATATCTTGGGTGAATAAGTTCTACATTCAAAATCAGGTATCATAAAATTTACAACACTAAGAATGTCCATGAGACTAATTACCGAAAGAGTTCACTGGCAAGTTATGCACTACAAATTTCTCGGCACGCATTTTTTTTTTTTTTTTTTTACTGATATAGTTACTCAAACTTGTGCTATGTGGTATATTATTCCATTCCAGATATTGAAAACACAAACGTATGCTGAATATGAATTCAATATCCAGTAGGGAGCCACTTATATGCGCAGCGTTTAACAAGGTTCCGAAATAGCAGCCACGCCTTCGGTATCTAAATGAAACACATTTCAGATGTCGTTGAACCCCATTTTGATTATACTAAGCAAGAGCAATGGCAACATCTAACAAACAGACTTGTTTCTTTTTTTTCATAATTCTCAAAAGCGCTTATATACCCTTTTGAATATCATGAAGACAATACTGATCACTTCTATCAAGTTCCTAGTTGGGAATACCACATGGCGAGGGCAGACTTGCCAAAAATAAGAACAAAAGCCTGCATCAACTTTGAACATGAAACACGTGTGGATAAGAAATCATATGTATTTGTTTTATTCCAAATTTATCATCTGTGTCATCTGAATAGAATTCAACCAAGCAAGTCAACCACTATTCCTTTAGATAACTCTAGGTCAAAAGAAATTGACTGAGCCCTGGCGCTGAAGAGTAGTTTTCACTAAACAAATCAACTTTATCTTTTACACTCCTAAACTAGCATCGTTGATTTCCTGCCTATCTTAAAAGCACTTGCACAGAGAGCATCACAAAAGTACACAATTTAATAACTTTGCATTTATTTTCTCTAAAACTATACCCAGATATTACATCCGCCTACCTAAGTTTGCCAAATGTATCACCAAATCCACCGTACTTTCCTATCAATGTTAATTTTAAGCACTTCTGCCTCAAACCATATTTCCCTTCCAAATGCTACCAACTTCCCTTAATTGTATCTTTTTTCGTCCCCACAGGCTGTCCTGGCACTGTGCTTCTTGGGAGTAGCTAGCGCTGCTGTCATTCCTCTGACCTACAACGCTGGTGTCATCCCCTACACCGGTGTTGTTCCTCAGGCAACAGGAATCCTTCCCTTCAACACCGGAATCATCCCTCGAGCTGGAATCATCCCTCAGACCTACTCCGTTGGTGCTCCCGCCATCACCACCTACCAGGTCAGCGCAGTGGCTCCCGCACCTGGATACATTGCAAAGACTTTGGGATCTGAACACATTGCCCCTCTCCCAGCTGGAAGTGCCAGCTTCGCCTCCCACCACATCAACGTGGCAAAGGCCCCAGGTACTGAATAAATTCAAGGAACCAGAACTAAGACCAGATGTCAAGCAGAACGACCTCCGCTCTTCTCATTCGGTGACAGTGACTCTAGGCCTAGAATCCTACTCCAATTGTCCGAAAATGTGGATTCATTCCTTGGCTTAGAATTTTTCTCACTGACACGACCACGGCTTTGGACCCCATTACCAGTGCCTGAAAATCATCACCTAAGCAGGCTTAACACACTTCACAATCACATCCAAAATCATGGTAGTTTTATTCATTCTGAATAAAACAAGCCGATCTGAATCAAATAAATAATGCGGGAGATTAGATGAGAATGATTCTTCTATTATTGTTACAAAAATAAAAATATGCCAGTTAGTTTTTATGCTTATCAATTCACCACTAAAGGTCTAACCTTCAGATACTACACCAGATTTCAGCCATTGGAAAAATAAGTCCATGAAATTACGATAAGAACAAAATAAAACCAATTTGTCCTACATAGTAATCGGTAAATGATATGAAACAGCCGTATGCACAAAGTGTTGCAGTCCATGTGGAATGTGCTGTACTTCAACTGGATTCTTCGGAGATGGAACTATACAGCAGAAGATTCAAGTCATTACTGGGTTTGCTCATTTACGTGGTATACAAGTCTTTTTTTTTTTTTTTTTTTTTCTTTTTTTTTTTTTTTTTTTTTTTGCAATAGCTTAATGTACGTATAACTCAACTAGAATGTGCGTGTGTGTGTGAGTGCGAGAGCCTGAGTGCCCGAGGGAGCTACTCAAAACCACTCAATTTGAAGCAGAATGACAATCCTGCTGGCGATATATGCAAAGTAAATTACAGTAAAAAGGTAAATGAAAATCAGAAGTATTCAAACCCGGCAGAGATTTCTGCGTAAAGAATTCGTTATATGATCCGGTATCAAACATTTACGAAGGTTAACAACTGTAATTTCAAAATATGGTCTAGGGCTAAGATCAGAGAGAGAGAGAGAGAGAGAGAGAGAGAGAGAGAGAGAGAGAGAGAGAGAGAGAGAGAGAGAGAGAGAGAGAGAGAGAGAATGCTCAACGCAGATAACTCAAATCATTCAAGCATAAAGAACTTTCCCTCAGCATTTACCACGAATCGTGACCTACGTTTTTTTTTTATCCAGATTTTGTAAGAAAAAAAAAATCAAGGCATTACGAGATACTATACCATACTGCGTAGTTCGTATGAAGAAAAAATGTATATATAATTACTTTAATAAACGATTAGAGTTAAACGATGATCATGAATTTATGTCGTATAAATAATCCAACTGGTAGATAATTGGCTGCCAACGTTACCACTCCATGGTCCATGTGATTTACAATATCTTACATTACTTAAATCAGACTGTGTAATTAACTCCAAATTTTCGAAGGCTCGGACTGTGTAGATCTTAAAGTTCACAGAGAGAGAGAGAGAGAGAGAGAGAGAGAGAGAGAGAGAGAGAGAGAGAGAGAGAGAGAGAGAGAGAGTCTGGCTTCGATCACATACTCTAAACTTTATAATAACCTAATGCAAATCTCCATGTCAATTACAATGACGAAATCCAAATTTGTCTAAGAAATAAATACCAATTCAAATCCCACGACAATCACTAACGAGAAATTTACGTCTGTTTGATAATTAAAGTGTTCAAATACCAATATTTTTCTAAACTTATATAAAAAAAATTCAAAACAGGTGTGATATATTAATCACTTAATATACTATCCTTCACGTTCAATGTTGAAAAAAAAATCGTCAGCAAAATATCAGTGGAGAATGCATATCAATTAAAAGAATACTAGGACGCGCCCACAACCATTCTTTCAGAGTTTGTCCTCTAACCTTTGGTTCCGTTTTCTATGAAAGTTCATAAGGATCAAGTCGATTGTAACAGAAAACCTACTTTCATTGCAATTCCCATTTGTGTTAGTCTATAAACGTTACACTTGAAAGTTCAGAAGAGAAAAAATCAATAAAGTGTATAAAATAAGCACATTACAAAGTGTTAATGAAATGCTGAATTTCAAACGGGTTCTCATGCACAGATGATGAGCACAAGAAAAAAGTTAACGCAAAGGGCAGCAGGATTTCGAAATTACCTTAAGTGTATGAAACCTAATAATTGAACTGTCACACCTACGCAAGCCAAAGATTTTAAAAAGTACCTTCCTTCTCAGTCGACCAACCGGAAAGGTTAGTTCTCTTCCAGAGCAGTTTTCTCAAACTTTATACGTATATATGTATATATATAATATATATATATATATATATATATATATTAATAAATTTTCTGTTTTTTATACATAATATATTGCTTGGTGTGACACACGTTGCACTTTGCACGTACGAAATAAGTTTTGATAATATATTTTGCATATTGTAAGTCTGGGGGTAGTGATTATAGAGGTATCATGAGGTAATGTACCTCATCTCCTCACTCTCAACTCAATATATATATATATACTATATATATATATATATGTGTGTGTGTGTGTGTGTGTGTGTATACACACACACAACACACACACACATATATATATACATATATATATATATACTATATATATATATATATATATATATATATATATATATATATATATGATTGAGAGAGAGAGAGAGAGAGAGAGAGAGAGAGAGAGAGGAGAGAGAGAGAGAGAGAGATGAGGTACATTACCTCATGATACCTCTATAATTTACTACCCCCAGACTTGCAATATGCAAAATATATTATCAAAACATATTTCGTACGTGCAAAGTGCAACATGTGTCACACCAAGCAAATATATATGTATAAAAAACAGAATTTTTTGACAAATACAATTTCTGTGGATCTAAACAAAACGACTCATAATCGCTCAAACCTCTGCGATTAAATATAAATTTGCTTTTCTAAACGACAATCACATATATAATGCAAAAGTAATAGGTGACAATATGAGTAACATTGGTTAATGCTTCAACATTAAGTTGAACGTCATGTCTTCTACGGTGATCGAGTTTACGATCCCTCGTCCAGGGACCATAATATGTCCTTGGCGTTACGATGTACGGTTGGCGTCCCCCATAATAATTTGTGGGATTTAGTAGGCTGCGTCGCGAATTCGCAATCTTTGTAAATTTACAAGGTAATCAATTCGGCCCGAAATTATTAATTACGTGTTAATAGCCCTTTAACCCTACTGCCGTAATTTCTTCATCAGGTGAGAAGAGACAAAAATGTCTAATTCCAGTTTTAAAAATTATGATAACAGAGACAGTAAGTTTTTGGGGCTACCCTCTCATTCCTTACCCTGCATTTATCAGAAAAAAGGAACCGGGGGCAGGACCTAGTACAAGTTACCAAAGAAACAGAATAAAAACTAGAAATAAAATGAGTATGATTGGTTGGGAAGACAACTCCTTAGGGCCAAAAGTCATCCCAAGAAAGTGGAAAATGTGGTTCCGGCAACCTTTTTAAAACGTTCTTAAAGAGGGACGAGGAATTTGCTGTATGGGAGCTTTCTCACAAATGTAAGTCTAATTAGTGCCTTAAAATGTTACTGCAGATTTGCAGAGAGAGAGAGAGAGAGAGAGAGAGAGAGAGAGAGAGAGAGAGAGAGAGAGAGAGAGAGAGAGAGAGATGTGTGTTGTGTGGTCTTTTTAGGGCGCTCTTACTCCATACAATTGAATAGAAAATTTACTAAGTTCACGATTAAATTGAAACCTGATTCATCCCAGGGAATCCTTGAAAATCTAAAATAGACATAAAAGACTGTGAACCCGAAATTTAACTCCAAGGATAAAAATAAATAAATAAATAAATAAATAAATAAATAAATAAATAAAGCTGGATTAAGCTAAATTTACCCAACTGAAAATGTAAAAACATTCATAATTCATTTTTTGTAATCACCCAAGAATTTCTTTATTTAAGTTATTATTTTACTGGAACAGACTGAAAATTGATAATTAATAAAATGAATTATCTTCCTTAAAATGGCTAAGTCATATGTTGCATTTAGTCTCCCAACACTTCAACAGCTGATAAGTTCCATCAGGTGTTAAAACCCTCAATAGTCTCCGGGCGAAAGTATTTCGTAAACAACTGGTCATCACTGAGAACAATAGAATGATCTGATTTATTCCCTTCTTAAGATATTTCTACGAATGACGGAGAAATAACGTGAATAAATAAATGGAAGCATAAAACAATTTGAATTTAATGCGGTATAAAAATTCCGCTTAGAAATCAGTAGAATTATGATTAAATTCCGCAAAGAAATCGCCAGAATTATGAATATAAAACCAACCATCAGCTTTCCCCGTAAACCTTCAAATTACATGCGAAGACTTTCCTCGTTTAACAGTACAGTAAATGCTCCATATTTCCGGCAACTGCTTCTTTTGGAATAAAAATAAGATATTCCGCCAAATACTAATATTCATTCAACGATAATTTCCGTGGTAACCTGATCATCATCGCTTCCTCCTTGAGCTACTATGACAAAATTCTCTTGAAGATGTGCGTGGCAAAATCTGGCTACGTAATTCAACGTAGTCTGGAACAGTCAAAGTATATACTTTGACCTTGGTCTGGAAGACGTCTATGATTCGATGACGACAGAACTCCAAGAAATCTGATGAGCATGAAATCATACCTCAGCCTTTTATGAGATTATTGGTTTTAAAAGATACAACACTGCAAACGGTACTATAAGCGCAATTTTCCTACACAATACTACGAACTCCGTATAGTACGCAAGTGTGTTGTTCTAATTAGTGACAGGGGTAAATATACTTGCCTTAAAATATGTTAGGCTATGACGAGTAACATCAAACTTTCCTTTGAATATTTATCACAATTCCATTATAACTTACCCAACTAGGATCCCATTACGAACTCTGCGTATGTAAGAAAGTTTTATCATAATTAGGGACAAGGGTAAATATACTTGCCTTATACTAGGTTAGGCTATGAATGAGCAGCATTCATCTTTCTTGTGTATATTTATTATGACAATATCAAATCAAGTCAAGTTTATCCAGCTATGTCAAGCCAACATCCATTTAGAGAACTTCCGAGTATGAGGGACAAGTTCATGGAAAGCGTCCTGTTCACTGGAATTTACGACTCGAGTATAATTATACAAGGTGTCCATAAAGTCCCGGTACCATTCTGAGCAATAAATACTTGTAATGGTGCTAGGAATTAATGGACACCCTGTATTACAACAAAATTCCAGCTGGCTGCTCCGACTGTAAAAAAAAATAAATAAATAAAAAATAAAAAAATAACAATTATCGAAAAAGCAGTCATTCTTGAGCTTGGAAGATGGTATAAGCTCAATGTAGATACTAAAGAATTCCCTCGAGATAAGAACCAAAATCCATTCCAAGTCGAGCCACTATGAAGAAAAATCATTGCCCAAATGTTGCATTATTTGTTATTGAAATCGTGTACGGCCTTCGACATTCAATACCAGCGCGCGCGCACATGCATACATTATACCTATGCAGATAGATAGTTTACACACACACACACACACACACATATATATATATATATATATATATATATATATATTAGAGAGAGAAGAGAGAAGAGAGAGAGAGAGAGAGAGAGAGAAAGTTACAACGCATCCCTTCTTGGTTTCGTAAGCCAGCATTTTTTTTTTTCTCTCACTCATTAAAATTACCTGTTAGCACTCTTGCGTCAATCCTCAATCAACTGCCATGGACCAGCGCCATTTTAACCACCATGCGTTCTTAAAATTATGTGAATCATGGTACCATTCCATCCGGGTTACTGTAACTCACTAAAGTTAATGGCTGGCTGCTTCATCCGCGTACGATTCAGGTGACTTAAGTTAAAGGTGAACTGAATTCAGATGAATAAGTTAAAGATAAACTGAAAAGGGATAAAAAAAAAAAAAAAAAAAGGCACGAGGAAAATTGAACAGATTACATGAGATTTCATTCAAGGATCTCGGAAACTCAGCTACCAGTATCAGAATATCATATGTTTGCCATACTAAAATTAAAATCTAAAGACATTTTTGGGAAAAAGCTAAAATCCTACGAATACCCTTTCAAAAACTGCCTGTTCATATAAAACCTCATTCATTCTAATCATTTATTTATAAATTTAACGAAAATGGTAGAACAAAACAAGAAATATAAAAACAAGCGAGGACATAAGCTTTCGAAATGAATGTGTAAATGTAAAACTTGTCATAAAAGGCGAGAAAATAAAAGGAAATTTGGCGTCTTACCCTGCATTAAAAAAGTACTTGCTATGACACAGTAGCAACAATGTGAAACCCTTCATAATATGCAACTGCAATCTAACTAGCGAAACTGAACTCCTATCTCCTATCAAACACAACACTCATAGTCTCTTGAAATGATTTAACAACAAAATTCGCATCGTTATAATTTTCGCGTTCGCCAAAGAAACTTCCGTCAAAAGGATGAAGGTTCCTGCATTTTATGGACCATTCTCCAAATGCTCGTTCAGATTTTTACTAAATCTTTTACGATAAAATGGATTAAATTTGTAACGGGAAAACTATTTTGCCTTGTGATTAAAAAGCAGCAAGTATATAATAAAATCAAAAGCACCTCTTTGTAACAGTACGAGTACGTACTAAGACAGGATGATGTAGCCATCATATATTATATATATATATATATATATATATATATATATATATATATATATATATATACATATATATATATATATACATCATATATATATATAATATATATATTATATAATATATATATATAATATATACATATACATATATATATATATATATATATATATATACATACATATATATATATATACATACATATATATATACATATATAAATATATATATATATATATACATATATATATGTATGTATATATATATATATATATATATATATCATATATATATATTATATATATATAGTAGGCAAGACGCTGCAGCAGAATGAACCCCCTGTAACTTTTGCTCTCTCATCAAGGTTCTCTATCGCTGTCAATTCCGAAACCCTACAAATACGCAATAAATCGTGGAGAAGAATAAAAAATTAAGTATAATAACAAGCAATAAAAATATATAAACTCAATAATAGCAATACTATGTACGATCAGCGAACGATTGCCTCGGGCGTAATCGCTGAAGGAAACGGATTATCAAAATTTACATCCGCTCTACCTCGAGAAATCGCTGCGATCAAGAGAATTCCACGGCCGTGGCCTCTTCTGGGCGGGTTTCTCTCCCGCAATTTGGACCCAAGTCTCTCAAGAAGACGCCCGCTTTTATCGGGGAATCGACGGGCACTTCGTACCCGAGACCAAGGTGAAGATCCAGAGACGACCTCTCTTTCAGGCTTTCCCTATTGTCTACGGCTCTCAGTGTCATATACGAAGGATTACTCCAAACGTTCCCTATAATTTTCCGTGATAGCATCGAAGGCATCACTGAAAGATTTGGCGGAGGTGAGTCCGCCGAGGGACGTAGAAAGCTTTTTTTCTTCTTCTTTATTAAGACTAGTTTAAGTTCCGCGTTGGAAGAGTGGTTTTCGCGCTCGGCTACCAATCCGGTGGTCCTAAGCTCGATTCTCGGCTCGGCCAACGCGGAATCAGAGGAATTTATTTCTGGTGATAGAAATTCATTTCTCGATATAATGTGGTTTGGATCCCACAATAAGCTGTAGGTCCCGTTGCTATGCGACCAATTGGTTCCTAGCCACGTGAAAATATCTAGTCCTTCGGGCCAGCCCTAAGAGAGCTGTTAATCAGGACAGTGGTCTGGTAAAAGTAAGATATACCTAACTTTTAAGACTAGGGAAATCTAAGGTTATTTCTTAAAGCTATATTCAAGAAATCTCTGACAATTTAGTATTCATCAGTACGTGTCCTATTCCTGAAATCTTTAGCTCAGACCCTCTGAAAAACAAATCAATATTTTGTTCGGGTAAAATTAAGAATGTTTTCCACACTAGCCGCAATTATAAAATAGCACGGTTTTCCTTACGATGGGTTTGTAAGTTAGTTTACGACTACCTTAAGCCCCGTCCACACAGTCGAACTTTGCCCGACAGACTTTATTCGATGTGACGTCAGAAGCGGAGAAACTGCGGATAAGGCTCAAGATAAAAGCTCATACATACGAATGTAAATGAATATTATCCTATACACATTGTCATGATTACAGCACCTGTCGGCAACAATGTAAAGCTAAAATTCTACCAACAAACCTGAAGATTATAACCTGAATATCGATACCTAAAACGAAAACATCCGGAAAATGGGAACAAAGACCAACTCAAAACTACATTTAAACATATGGGCTATTTTGAGATCCACACACACCCACACGTCCATCAATCACATATACTATATACATACACATTTGTCACTACAAACCATTGGATCTAAGACTTTGTAGTGACAAGCGTAGTATCCAAAAAAGCGCGAAGAATCCGATTAAGTCAACAGAGCATTGTGGATATTACAACTGCATATGTATCTGGTAAATAGTGACCAGTAGATTCTACATATATACATGTATATAAAAACATATATGTATTAATGAAGAGGGTTTATCGGAGACAGTCAGGTGCACGTGTTTCAATAATAGCAGGAAACGTCACGTCATCAGTCTGCAATTAAAAATTCGCAATTAAAATGAACTTATAAAATATAAATTAATTTTAATTACAATAAAATCAGAGCATTAAGAAAAACAGTAAATGAGGAAAAAGCCACAAGAGCTGAATGACTAAAAAACAAACCTAACGCCAGAGAGAGAGATGACGAGTTAAGTACATCTTTTACCAGACCACTGAGCTGATTAAAAGCTCTCCTAGGGCTGGCCCGAAGGATTAGATATTTTTACGTGGCTAGGAACCAATTGGTCACCTAGCAACGGGACCTACTGTTTATAGTGGGATCCGAACCACACTAAATCGAGAAATGAATTTCTATCACCAGAAATAAATGCCTGTGATTCCGCGTTGGCCGAGCCGGGATTCGAACTGCGGACCACCGGAATGGCAGCCGAGCGCGAAAACCACTCGTCCAGCGTGGAACTAGGAGATGACGAAGTGTTGGAGTTTAAACTGGGGGACTGGTGCTTGATAAACAACGACTCGAGGATAGTTAGGTGGGTAGTTTCCTTTGTTGTACTACCAATGATAGAGAAATGTTGCTTTTCAATAGTGATTTAACAACTCGTTGCTTGTGTTCTAATATTAGAGAACTCGGGATTAGAGATTCTGGACCCAGTTCTATAACTCAGTCCCAAACGGCTGTAATACCGGACTTGCAACAGTCTCCGCGAAGAACCAATACAAATAAATAAGAAGACATCTTGGGCATTCAAATTTATATATAATATTGGACTTCATGAAGTCCTGCCACTTGTCCTTGCAATAAAAAAAACTCCTAATTTTGGGGAGAGAGGTTAAGTATAAAGAAACCAAATACCTTTTCAATATTATTTTATCCGAATGAGTAGAAGGAATTTCAGATGCGTACATGGTCAGCTTGGGTACGTTAAAGTTAAGAGTGGTTGTCCACAGATACTTCGTTAGCTATTCCCTAATAACGTTAAACAACCATTTTGCGGGGAATGAGTTCTTTACAAAATAATCTATAAGAAACTCGACTTCAAGTTGGAAGGAGGCCCAATCGGATGTGTACCGAAGGGCTCTGAAGACCAAGGTAGAAAGAGCATTAGTTTTAAATACACGAAAACACGAGCTAAAAAAAGTTATTAACAAGTCCAGTGAAGGTACTCTTTCCAAAGACACTTGTTTTAAATTGATGGTCAAGCCTATAGTTACTTTTAAATAAAAAAAAAAAAGGCAAGGGTGTCATATTTCTCTTATTCTACAGTAAATATAATGTTAGGGTGGGCCTCATTCACGAAATCTGAAAAAACTTTTAGTCATTCAGCTCTATCCTTCTTCATGAACAGGTAGCTTTCTTCCCATTCCTGTGTTTTTAATGCTCTGATTTTATTGCAATTAATATCAATCTATATTTTATAAGTTTATTTTAAATGAGAATTTTTAATTGCAGATTGTTGATGTGCTGATGACAACATGAAAAGATAAAACACGTGTACACAAGTGTCGTCTGATTGGACCCCTCTTCACTATTCTTGGTTTTCCTGATGTGCTATATATATAGATATAGATATAGATATAGATATAGATATAGATAGATAGATAGATAGATAGATAGATATGTATTAGCATACGTATTCAGGACGCACTAGCTTTATTCGCTTGCGGTTACCGAGATTAAAGAGCTACAGCTAATGACACTGCCATAATAATGGTTCTCGTTTTTATACAAACAAATCCCAGCATTTGACATTTGAATATCAAGGAGATTTCTATAAGATTTCCCACAAGACCAAAGTTTATTGTGCTGATTAGAGTGAAAGTGTGTGTGTGTGTGTGTGTGTGTGTGTGTGTGTGGACGGGGTAAGCGGGTGGTAAAGGAGGTAGGAAGAGTGAACACAACACATCTTACGCAAACAGCCGGCCAACCACTTGAAAGAATTCGATCAAAACAAAACCTTGGATCGAGTAGGAAAGAGATGCTTTAGATACAAAATATCTTCTAAATTGATCTTTTGAACATCAGTATCATCGACTTACAGTTCCCGGTCTCAACTAGATTGGAAGGATTAGTCTAGTTGGGTTATTAGTAGGTGGACATGCCGTTAGGTTAAAAATATTAAGACCTATGAGCCTCTGGTGTGGTTTTAGTCACACTGGCATCTGGAAAATAAATTCCCTTCCTCCGTGTTTCCTAGTTTATAGTCACCTATAAACCAATTTTCGTTATATATATATAATATATATATATATTCAAAAAAATCACTGTAGATGCACGTGACTTCATAAATAAGCGAATCGGATGCTGGATTATTGCTACGGAAAATTGAGAAAGTGCTGCAACCGTCTTGAAAGGAAGCTTCAAGTCAAGCTGAAAAATCTTATTGCTGAAAGCGACTGGACTAAGCAGGCCAACGTGGACTTCATGATTAATTTATCTGACAAAACAGGGGATAGTGCTACGACAGCGGCTTTGGGATATGGGTTAAGCTTTGGTGTATTTAATGGTAACCTGGACTGTGTCAACATCTCTAAATCCTTTTGTTATTTAGAAAAATTTAATCAAAACCTATGCCCTGATGATATCAATATTTGTAAAGGTATTGTGTATGGTGCTATAAACCTTCTCCCCCTAATGTACCCGTGAGATTTCTCCAGGCTTTTAAGAAAATTAAAGAAGACGAAACAGTGAAAGTGACAAAAGCAGATAAATCTAATGCAGTGGTAATAATGAATAAAAGTGACTATATAAGTAAAATAATGACATTGCTAAATGATACTGATACTTATACGAAACTGAGGTCTGACCCTGCACAGACAGTGAACTCCCATTTTAATAAACAAATTAAATCCATTTGGAAGGGCTTTGACCATTTAATTAAACAGTTTACACCGCAATGCGCCTCCCTACCTTATATGTATGGTTTAGTCAAGACACTTAAAATCAATAACCCTATCAGACCAATCATTAGTTCAGTGGGCTCAGTTACGTATAATTTATCTAAATGGCTTGTAAAAATTCTTACTCCTTTGGTAGGAAACATTTCTAACACGAATGTTAAAAACAATGTTGACTTTATAAACAAATTGAATAGTTTAAATTTGAATTTTGATTTTAATATGGTTAGTTTTGATGTTGTCTCTTTATTTACAAAAGTGCCTGTAGATGACGTACTTGAATATTTGGAGGAGGAATTAGAACGTCATGACATTCCCTTAAATGTAGCAAACCTCATTAGTCTCATAAGGTTATGTATCAAAGATAGTAAATTTTGTTTTGATGGTGAATTTTTTGAACAAAAGTTTGGCATGGCTATGGGTAATCCCTTATCTCCTGTGCTTAGCAATATTTACATGGAATTTTTTGAGACAAAACTCTTACCAAGAATTTTGCCCCAAAAAGTTATTTGGTTTAGATATGTGGATGATATCTTCTGTATTTGGCCAGTTCACGAAAATCTCCAGGAATTCCTTAATAATCTCAATAATTTAGTCCCTTCTATAAAATTTACTGTAGAGGAAGAAAGAAATTGTAATTTCAATTTTCTTGATGTAACTGTCCATAGAAATTATAGAAATTTCACCTTTTCAGTCTTTCGAAAATCAACTAACATTGCCTCTTTAGTTCATTTTTACTCCAATCACCATCAAAATGTTAAATTCTCTGTTTTTTCTGGGATGTTCCTAAGGGCTTTACGTGTCTGTAGCCCGCAGTTTATTGACGCTGAAATTAAAACTTTTTATGACATTGCATTGAAACTTAAATACCCAAGGACTTTTATAGATGTGGCATGGAAAAGAGCTAGAAAAACATTTTATTCAACTAATGACAAACTTGAATTTAGTAAGCATAACATTCTAAAATTACCCTATGATGAAAGGTTTTTAGATATTCCTAGAATTTTAAAGCTTTTTAACATAAATGTTGTTTTCAGTAATATTAATGTCAAAGAGTTTAATAATAAAAAATTCTCCTGAAGATCTTCCAGGCTGCATATATGAAAGTCCTTGCAAAAAGTGTGATAAAGTCTATTGCGGACAGACCGGTAAATCTCTTTCACAACGTCTCAAACAATATCAATATTCTGTGAGAACTGGACAAATATCGAATGCATTATTCGTACATATGAGAGATTTAGACCATCCTATTAACTGGAGTCAAGCAAGAGCCTTAATCCCATGTAATGACACAGTTAAATGGAATATCATTGAATCTAGTTTCATCAAGTCAAATAATAGAAATGTTCTAAATTTAAGTCTTGGTTTATTTAAACTTGATGCTTTCATTATGAAAAAAGTTGTAAATAAATATAAGCAAGAAAATTAATATATTCAGTTTTTACATGTTTTGGACTGTAAAGGTACTTTGTAATTTCGGTTAGGTTTGTGACCGTGTGATATCCGATAATCCTGGATTATCTCTTAATTTTTACCCTTTTGACAATTAACCATCTGGTATTCTTGATCTTGTTTTGTACCTGAGACCTTTCTCTCCAATTGTACTTCATTAACTCCTTGACAATATCTGAGTAAAGACAAAGCGCTTGGATTTCAGACTATCATTTTCCTGAGGGATTCGCTTTTCCTATATATATATATATATATATATATATATATATATATATATATATATATATACATATATACATATATACTATATACATATATATATATATATATATATATATATATATATATATATATATATATTCCTTTTAGTGCAATAACGGAGCTTATAGGCAGCTAGGCCTACTTACCGATCATTCCGCCATAAATAAAATAGTAAGTTCCTTGGGGGAGTGAACTATAAGTTACACTTAACGCGGATACAGTTAACACCCAACTACTCCGAACTTCAGAAGGCTTCTCAGGTCTCGTTGTGAACCAAATTCAACCATTGCCGCTGCCGCCAGACTCCTAAGTCTGCTGCGAGTTTTCCTACTCCCATCCAAAATATGCAATATCCCTACGCTAAAAGTTGAATGAGGTAACAAGCTTACAATAAAAACATGACGGAAGATTGTTCCGGGTACTTGAAATTACGTATATAATTACCTCCATTATCTGAAGCAATGTAGATGAAATTAAACTAATCACGCTGACAATACCTAAAGCGTTACACCCAGCTAGGTACAGCCAGTGTCCTCGCTGTCAAAAGATCTGGTATGGTTCGCTGCTCGTATCATGACGCATATTACAGTCAATTAGGATTTTCTAACAATTAATATGCGTGAATTACGTTGCATATGGAAATACTGAAACTAATCAATTTCTTACGAAGAACAATAATAATAACGAACAACTAACTGAATGCTAGTCCTCGTCTGTTGAATTGCAGCATTTAATCTCAACCTTACGCGCGACTGTGATTCGCAAGTGAAGGTAGAAAGCAAAAACAAACATTTATCTTTAGCCATGTCAAAGGAAGCAATTTTTGCTCTATTAACTTTGTTCAAGGTTATTGTAATCAGAATGATAATATGCCTAAACGTATAAGCACGTGTGCATCACACTTTTGAATAACATTTTTAATCATAAGAATGATTAAAAACATGCTTGATTATGTCGAAAATGATGATAAAGACTAGATCATTCAGGTCAAATTCATAAAATTTTTCAATTTGAAAAACGACGCGCAAGGGACTAAACTGGTCCCCCTTCTACAATGACAGTACGAATGAAATCCTCAAATCCTCCTCACATCAGGGAAGGAAGTGTACCTTTTGACTACTGGCCACAATCGCAAAACAAGTACCTGTAATTAATTTTCATACTTCACACACTAAGCAACTTTACCTATTTATCAACGCTCAAAACAAGAAGTTTTTTTAAACTTTTGTCGCCACAACTTCATCACTTAGTACCATCACCTATTCGCTGGCTTTATGCATGAAGCCCTTTTCATTGACTTGCTAGCTTCATACGTAAAGCGCCTTTCATCTATTTGCTAGCTTCACGTGAAAAATATTCTTTGCCTTTCTACCTGTACGAGCATGCCCATCGTACACTCAAGTACCTAGTACATCCTCCTGGGTGGTTTCACCATAAGCAAACTTGCGGTAGAGTTTTGCGTCTAGCCTTAAATCTACCGCCAAAAAATAATGCGAAATCTACCGAGGCCGGACTGCGGTTTGACTCGTGACCTTGATGTTCGTGATTGTCAGCCACTTAGCAGCGAGGCGATGCATCTAATAATGGTTCGATTGCTGCTGTTTTATATCTCTCTAAATAGACGGCTATTCGAATCAAAGCAGAACGAATGACTATATATTTTCGTCAGCATTTGCAAGAATCACTCGTTCAAATACACACATAATATACAATGTATATGCATATATGAATGTTATATATAAATATGTATAAATGCAATTACATATAGATTATATATATATATATATATATATATATATATATATATATAGTACATGTGTTGTGTGTGTGTATTTTTTCAGCTAATGACGAAATTCCAGCATAAAATGCCTGGCGATACAAGAAGGAAATTTTAGGTTAAAAAAAATAAATATATAAGACGAGCACTTACCATGGTCTTCCAGCTGGGAAATAGACCCTCATTAGACTTCCTTTCCTTCACACACGAATTCCTAAATAATCGGCGAGATATTATCTTCGTTTCAAGAGGCAATGGAGTTGGGAAGTTTTTGTCATCGATAAATGGCAGGGGAACGACTAATGTGAAGTTCGAAAAAATACTATACAAGTGCATCCTATTAGACCTATATGTTCGGTACTAAAAGGCTTTCGTGATAAAATGGCCTTATAATGCACCGAATACAACTTGAGGTTTCTCCCCTCAAAGCTAAGTTATCCTAAAAACAGTCTTAGTCTTAAGAAACACGATAACAATCGCCCATACTCGTCAGGGCAACACCATCAACACACACGTAGACCTATGTATAGCTTGTAGCGACGTTAAACGAGAGCTCATTGCCATCAACTGCTTGCATTTCTTGCAAAGGCCCTGGTGTATGCTGCTGATTTGCAAACCAATATATTAACTAAGTAGCTCCATTCAAATATAAATAAGAAACTATTTCAAATGTTTCAATAATATATATATATATATCTATATATATATATATATATATATATATATATATATATATATATATATATATATACATATATATACATACATATATATCCACACACGAAAGAATGAAGCAGAAGTCCTCCGGGCAATAGAAAATAAACATAAAATTAAAATGCAACAGCAGTATATACATCCGATTATACTTTAATACGAATACAAAATATTCTCAAAAAGCTACCATGACAACATATTGAACTTAACGCAAACCGAACGTCTCAAGTAGCTCTTCTGCGTTCATTGATAATACACATTTTACCACTGAATGACAAGTCTGACTTATGCGTGAGCTCCCCATCCTCTCCAAGAATCTGTCGAATGGAACTTACATTCTCAGCGTGATATTTGCTCTTGGGGGAGTTCACGGCCATCCTCAACTTCAAGGCTCTGGTAGTTAAGATCCTCGTACCATCTTGCGTATTATGATCACTACTACAATTTTCCGCTCGTAATTTTGGTCTGTAATCATGCATAAAACATTTATCTGTCTATCTATATAACATATATCCTATATACATAATATATAATATACATAACACATATTATATATTATATATATAATATAAATACGTATATATATACATATATATATATACATACGTATATATATATATAGATATATATATATATATATATATATATATATATATATATATGTATTATATGTAAATCGAATACATACAATAGCCAATTCTTAGTAAGCTAGCCATTAAAACGTTTGGCCACTTACCCCGACAAGTTTCATCAACGGCTGATATTCAGTGGGAATTATAAAATGAGATATGGATAATCTTCGATTTCACGCATCTCAAAAGGTTCGGCTATTTCGAATATACTTATCGAGGCTATTTGGCTGGGTACAACGTAATTAAGTCGTAGCCCTGATATCGCTTGCCATTGCAAATTGTTGCAACACCCGCTCTTCAAAACCTATTATGCATTAATATTTCCTACCACAGTTACACTTGGGACTTTAATGCCAATTAAATTATTATTGGAAATAAGCTATCTGTTTATTACAGTAACAGCATAGTTAATGTGCATCGATTTCGATACGAATCTCATAACTGCCCTGCTATAAAAGTATGGTACGTTTCTTTATAAAATATTGCACATGATTACTAGCTGGCCTAACCCACTAATATATCCTGCAACCGTATGGCTGGCCCATTAACATATTCAAACACAGCCTAACTCACAAATATATCTTAACTTACTCTAACTCATTAATGTATGATAATCTGGCCTCACCCACTTATGCATCATACTCTAGCTTAACCTACTAATATATCCTAACTTAGGCTAACCAACTAATGCATCCTAATCTAGCCTAACCCACTAATACATCCTACCCTAGCCTAACTCACTGATATATCATATTCTAGCCTAATCCACTAATGTATTCTAATCTAGCGTAACATCTGAAATTAGCCTAAAGCACCAATATATACTAAATTTGTCTAACCCACTAATATATCCTACTATGAAATTCAGGGCCTCTGTAACACGGTTTTTTGGATTATGCTCCTTATCAGAGCATCGGATGTAGCTGAAAGTTGACATATGTATATTTTACAACTACACACAAATTTTGTCAGCATTATCAATAACCTAAAACCCGATAGTTTTTAATTTTTATAGAGTAAAATGATCTAGCCGATGCCATGGCCAATGATTGCTAGCCAAGAGTCGAAAAACATTCATTACGTAAGCAAGGTAAACATCGTTTTACGAAATGTTGCCCCGCCCATCCACCAGACAGAAACCCATTCACCTTATTCCATCGGCTCTGAAACCCATAGTAGTCATGAATGGCTAACAGGATTTGGAATTGTCCCCGTGGTTGCAAAACTGCATTTGTCTTACGACTTGCAACTTTATACAGTCAAGAGAAAGCACGTGGCCATACTTACTATGGCCTGAATAGGTAATTATTCAGTTTCCAGTTTAAATCCAATGTTTATGGTCTGATTTGTATTTAGCGTAACGTGATTATAATACTTGTAATGTCATTCAGGATTTTGAACATTTCCATTAGCTATTCACTATGCCATCAAGAGAGAGAGAGAAAGAGAGAGACTGTATGTAAACAGTCTTTATGTAACTATTTTTGTTAAAATAAGATTTTTATCCATAGTAAATACAAGCTAATATGTGCTAAAATCTCCAGCAGACCAACGGATCATCCGATATAATTTTTTCTTCTTTTTCTTTAGTCTGTAAGACTTATGAATGGCGGAAAGATACATAGATGTGGGTGGGGTATCTGTGCTAGCGTAGTAATACTACTGTAGCAGCAGTGCCGCAAAATTAGTAATAGCAGCAATATACATGAATTAAACGTTTAGGCCAACTGCTGGGATCCCTGAGGATCCTTTAGCACTTCTTACAACTACTCGAGAAGTGAGTTTTTATAGCCAGAAGTTAGATTTTCTAATACAACAATGTCCATGATAGCCTTTAGTGTTATCCTGAATTATAACGAGGCCAAAGTGGGTGGAGCCTCATGAAGTCATCATTCTGACGATAATTATTGGTGAAGGTTTAAAGCCAAAATACGATACCGTCTACTTTTTTTTTTTTTTTTTTTTTTTAGTAAATAGGTAGATAGCCGATAAATAAAAATTGCTTGACATTGGATACAGCAGTTATCAAATCAAGCTTGTCTGCTATGTCTTTGAAAATTACCAACTATTCCCTACATCTTGTCAATCTGATTATACCTATAAAGTAGATTATAATTTATTAGGAGACTTATTTTGGGAGTTAGACTAATAATCGAAGTGCTTTTGTATTTATTAACATATTTTGTTGGTTTGTTCATTATGACAATTACCAGTGGAGAGGATTCGGAGTTCATAAAGGTGTACTGCTTTGCTTGTATTTAAATTTTTTTCATTGTTGCCAGAGGTATAGCCTTCGTTACGTATAGCCAATCATCCATCGAGAAAGAGGGAAGAAATGCTGTCATAAGTTACATAACGAGTGCGTTCGAAACCTTATCTCTGAGTAAGTTGGCCCGTCTTCAAAAAAAGTCACTTTTACATTATAAGTACCAAATTTATTCAACCTACGTAATGCAGATTACAGTCAAAATTCATGTGTAGATATAATGTGCATTCTGAATAAGCGTTATATCTATGAAATGCATAGATAAAAAGTTATTGCCAAAAACCGTGTTGCAGAAGCCCTGAATCTCATAGTAAATTAGCCTAACGCACAGTCCACTAATATATCAGTCTCCTAACCCACAACTGTATTCTAACTTAGCTTAACCCACTATTATACCCTAACCTACTAATATATCCTCATTAGCCTCGCCCACTAATATATCCTAACCTAGCCTTACCTAAAAAGCCATCCATTCCCCGGGCAAGATCTAATATGTGACAATTTGTACACTAACGCTATCACTTGCATTCATAAATGAAAACATTTTTTAATGCGGGGTGAACTGATGGTTCCACTCCACTGTAATGAAGGACTGCCATTTGTATCAGAGGAAGGCACTTATTATTATTATAATCATCATATATTTTCAGAAGATGAAACCTGTTCGTATGGAACAAGCAATTCAAACTTCCAAATATGGTGTTCATACGAAAACAGTAACAGAAAGCAATAGGAAATACAGGTTAAGAGATCATTTTTTAGAAAGGAAAAAACAAACCAATCATTTAATAAATACGTGGATAAAAAGGTAAGTAAATGATTAAAATACAAGGAAAATTGCTTGACTTTCCAGTGGGGACAAAATATCATATAAGATATTCGTTTATTTGTTAAATGGTTTCGAGTCTGGGAAATTTCAATCGGAACTGCAACAAACGGCTGCGTCTATTAGCAAAGGAAATTGCTGTCACAACTCACGACACTGACATCGAAAGAAGAAGTGACAATTTACGAGTGGCTGAAACCACAAAGGTAGCGATTAAAGGACTCGGCTGGAATTTTTCTTAGTAAAATGATTTAATATAATGTGTATATGTGTGTGTTTACACCACGGGAGACTAACTACCAAGAACATAACTACTTAAAGTCAACAACGTAACTACATACTTAAGTCAACAGAGAAACTTTGTTTTAAACCGGATGTCACGGACAGAAATCGAAGAAGACTTGTCTCGTTCGTAAGGAGAACGTTCTAAAATATATATATAGATATATATATATATATATATATATATATATATATTATATATATATATATATATATTATATATATATATATATATACCTGGAGAAGTATCATAGCAACAGACCTGACCTACGGCATAATATGTTAAGAGCCTTCGAGGTTACGTGACCCGATTACAAATAGCCTCAAATGAGCAGAAATTGGCCTCACAATAAACGTTTCGTCCACGCATCCTGCCACTCCTAAAATACTGCATTTCCGATCATCATATTCCACTTCCGGGGGCGATCATTAAAACAACTACTTGCAAGAACTTCTGAGAACGATGAAGACGAAGAGAAGCTACTAAAGAATAAATAAACAAGGGAAATCTTGACAAGTAACGAAAATTAAAGATGTTAGTACTATACTCTAGCTACGAAAGGTCGAGACTTTCCTACAATTAACGGCGTTGGCAACGTCTCCCATCTTGCCAAAGGAGGAATTTAATCCTAATCCAAAAAGGTACATTTTCAGGATTAACCTCCTCGAGGTTAAGGTTAATCCCTAGAATGGACATATACGAGCATACTTTCCAACTATTTGCCTCTATTCACAAGTGACTTCGTTTTAAAGTAATGCATGCATGTACGTACATTTTTATATACACATATATACACACAAAATGAAAAATTTAATTAGGTTATATAGTATAATTGTATACGTATATAATATATATATATATATATATATATATATATATATATATATATATATATATATATATATATATATATATATATATATATAGTGCTATACTCTGGCTACAAAAACTTGAGACTCGAGGGAGATTTAGCACTACTGCCATATTTTCTTAAACTCGTTCAAACATTTCAGGAAAAAGGGTGGCAATTTGATAGATATGGCATAATTTCTGAGCGGCGCTGCCATTTCCTCGTGTATGGATGATTAAGGGAAGTAACCGCCAAGGGTGTCAGTTATAATAGGATTTGTCTGTCACCTCCCTCCATTCGTCGGTACAAAAGTAAAACGCGGAGATCAAAGCATTATACTACTTGGACCTTGCTGTACATTTTTCGAGTTGTTTAATGCAAATTTAATAATGGTTTTTATACACACACACACACACACACATATATAATATATATATATTATATATATATATATATAATATATATATATATATATATAAATATATATATATATATATATATATATATATATATATATATATATATATATATATATATTATATGTGTGTGTGTGTGTGTGTGTGTGTGTGTATAAAACCATTATTAAATTTTGCATTAAACAACTCGAAAAATGTACAGCAAGGTCCAAGTAGTATAATGCTTTGATCTCCGCGTTTTACTTTTGTACCAACGAATGGAGGGAGGTGACAGACAAATCCTATTATAACTGACGCCCTTGGCGGTCACTTCCCTTAATCATCCATACACTAGGAAATGGAAGCGCCGCTAACAAATTATGCCAAATCTATCAAAATGTCACACTTTTTCCTGAAATGTTTGAACGAGTTTAAGAAAATATGGCAGTAGTGCTAATCTCCCTCGTGTCTCAAGCTTTTGTAGCCAGAGTATAGTACTAGAGTAAGTTACGAAAATTAAAGCTGTTAGTACTATAATAGATTCACACCAGCCGTGCATTTGATGTCTAGGCCAGTCCCTTACGACGCTCCTGATTGGCTGTTGATAAGCCAATGACAGGGCTGGAAACTCAGTCTCTTTCGAGAGTTCACATAGGCAGGATGTATGTTCCACCTCTCCTGACGTATCCCTTAGGAGAGGTGGAACATAGTACATCCTGCCTATGTGAACTCTTGAGAGAAATTCTGAGAGTTTCCAGCCCTGTGATTGGCTTATCAACATCCAATCAGGAGCGTCGTAAGGGACTGGCCTAAATATCAAATGCACGGTTGATGTGAATGTACTATAGTACTAGAGTAAGTTACGAAAATAAAATTTTATATAGTACTAGTACTAGGAAAAGTAACGAAAATTAAAGATGTTATTTATAGTACTAGGAGAAGTTACGAAAACTAATGTAACGTATATGAAAGATGTTAGGAATAACTGAGTAAGTACATGCCAGAACTATCAGTCTAATGAATGAACGGCTGACCTTGTACAACGTATTACAACACATCTACCACAGCCATTTTTAAACACAATACACACCTGAACACTTCCTCTAAGACCACTTATTGCGCCTGACGGGAAAGCAATTGGGTGTTCTCAGTCTGACTTGTCTTTCCGAGAAAAATTCGATTCTCTTACATACATTCAAATCGGGGTTGCCGGAACCAGGTAATGTAACTCTTAAGTCCTTCAAATACTCTCAAGTCCTCTAAATGGCACGTGGACTATAGTAGATTCACATCAACCGTGCATTTGATGTCTAAGCCAGTCCCTTACGACGCTCCTGATTGGCTATTGATAAGCCAATGACAGGGCTGGAAACTCTCAGTCAGTGTTGCCAACCGTGGGGTAATTACCCTATACATGGGGTAATTCAGCCTCAAATCTGGGTCTGTAGGGTAACGGGGTAATGCCACGAAATCTAAGCAAAATGTAGGGTAATTTCAAGATGTTTGTCTTGTATTTTATTTTCATTTATATTATTCAAATTTTGTGTGTGCAAAAGATATATAGCAAAAAATCATTTTTTCCTATCTTTTTATAAATCGGTGTGGCAAAGCAAACGCTGCAACCAACGCTAGTGATGACAGTGGTATTTATATGGAATGGCAAAAGTTGCCTCTACTTTGCTGAGATGGAAACGAAAGACCTGAAAAGGAAATCTAACGATGAATTTTGGGTTTTCCAATATAGCCAATGTTAAGAATTTGACAATGATGTGCCTGGATTTAAAAATTCATTTGTTTTAGCCAAATTAGCATTCACTCTTCCCAACTCAAATGCTGAAACGGAAAAGATTTTATTCGTTTTTAACTGATACAAAGCAAACAAACAAAGAAAATGGGCCAGAATCATTGAATGCCATTTTGGTTACTAAATCGGCAATGAAGGGTAAGGGGGGAAGAACGTAGAAATAAAAAGATAACTGACCATTCAAAAATGTATATGATAAATAAAAAGTACCCAAGGGACAACAAATTTATTCAAACTTATATCTTAAGGCCAGGCGTATGGTAATGACAATGAAAGTGGGGTAATTTCAGTGCCTAGCTAGAGTAAGGGGCTCTTAAGTGGTTGGCAACGCTGCTTTCAGTCTCTCTCTCTCGAGTTCACATGGATAGGGTCATGTTCCACCTCTCCTGAAAGACGTATCCCTCAGAATAAGTGGAACATACATCCTGCCTATGTGAACTGTCGAGAGAGACTGAGTTTCCAGCCCTGTCATTGGCTTATCAACAGCCAATTATGAGCGTCGTAAGGGACTGGCCTAGACATCACATGCACGGTTGATGTGAATCTACTATAGGATGTATTCTGAATCAGAGGGAACGTCGTAATGTCACACTTATTCATTGAATCCTTGGAATATAGAATTGAGGTCAAAGGACGAGCAATTGGGCCTATGAGGTCATTCAGCGCTAAAAGGGATTGAGAGTAGAAGGGCTTGTAAGCTGTAACAGGAAGAAAACCTCGCTGTTGCACTATGTTTTGTCTGGTGTTTTTACGTTGCATGGAACCAGTGGTTATTCAGCAACGGGACCAACGGCTTTACGTGACTTCCGAACCACGTCGAGAGTGAACTTCTATCACCAGAAATTCACATCTCTCACTCCTCAATGAATTGAACCTGCGACCACCGAGGTGAGAAGCAAACACCAAACCAACCACGCCACTGAGGCGCTTCAGTTGCACTATGAAACAAGCGTTTGGATAGCAAAATGGATGAGACAATATGAATGGAGGTACAGTAAAAGGATGAAAGGGGGTTGCACCAGGGGCCGAAGGGACGCTGCAAAGAACCTTAAGTAATCCCTACAGTGCACCACGTGAGGTGCACTGGCGGTACTACCCCACAACGGTGACTTGAATCCTTGAAAACTACTTTGCATTTATTCTGCTCAAAGAACGCTCTAGTCTAATTCTCGACATAATAATTATCACAATCTTACGATCTATCCACCTTTGACCGACAGAAACAAACTAGCGATATGAATTTTTATCATTTAATGAAAAGTTCACACGAATATAAAAGCATGTATCTAAAAAAAAGGTTCTGTCTAGAATTCATATATATATATATATATATATATATATATAAGATATATATATATATATATATATATATATATATACTCTCTCTCTCTATATATATACTATATATAATACTATATATATATATATATATATATATATATATATATATATATATATATATATATATATATATATATATATATAAGAAATTCAGAGATTTAGCTGAATAGTTCAGACAAATTACGGCATTCACCAGGTTTACCGAAATGGAGTGCATATAAAATCTAGGCCAAAAACCACGCGCTAATAGAGAAATTGACAAAAAAAAAAAAAAAAAAAAAAAAAAAAAAAAAAAAAAAAAAAACTATTTTAAAGCTGTAACAGGAAAACCTCGTAGTTGCACTATGAAACTGCTAGGAGAGGGTGGAAAGATGGAAAAAGAAGATATGAACGAAGATACAATAAAAAGAATGGAAGTGGTTGCGGGTACGGGCCGAAGAGACACTGCAGAGATAAGTAATGCCTACAGTACACAGCGTGAGGTGCTCTGATGGCACTAACCCCTATGAAATCCATCAATTACCATCATTTTCGTTATCATTAGTCGTACTATGTTCAAATTTTTATGGGACTGGTAAAAACGGTCATTCCAGACCTTTACAAGAACGGAAGGTGTGTGTGTGTGTGTGTGTGTGTGTGTGAGAGAGAGAGAGAGAGAGAGAGAGAGAGAGAGAGAGAGAGAGACCTTCACGCTACGCACATTACATCACATCTCAATAAAACCGAAAGAGAACAGCAATAGGGAAATCACTAACATATTTAGGACCCTTGTGACCACAACACTAAAATTTAAGCAGCCTGACATTTTAGGCAATTAACAATCCCACGTCCTCTATAAGACAACCGACAAAATTAGCTTTTGACAGGATGACTACTCCACATCAAAATGAAGAGGCAAGAAAAATCATAGGCCTACTGCTAGGGAAACCCAAAGGATATACTAATTTTTTTGTGTGTAAACACACATAAAATAGTTAAATTTTTATCGTAACTCACTTGTAATATACTTAACGGCCAAAATAACAAGATTATTAATGTGACTTTTTTTATTCTTTTATTTCATCATGTTAAATTACGTGTAAACCATGCATGAGAGAGAGAGAGAGAGAGAGAGAGAGAGAGAGAGAGAGAGAGAGAGAGAGAGAGAGAGAGAGAATTTATTACCAATAACAATTGTAGGGTACACCATTTCACCAAGGCCATATTAACCATGTCATGGGTCAACATCTCCCAAAATGGTACTAAAACCATCTATTAGAATGTTGAACAGATCAGTAATTTTTCATAGCATACACAACATTACTCCCTTTCACAAAGCTACACAACAAATTTCTGACAAGTGATGGACACTCGTTAGAGAACGCCTGTATTTAGGCAAAAAGGAACATAATACACTAAGCTATCTAGGACGGTTACGATGCAAGCTTGTCAATTCTACGGCAACTGGAATGCAGCTGACGGATGTTAAAACTCAAAACCCTAGCTACTCTTTCTAGGTCCCAAACCACCAACTAAATAAAATTTCACTGAAATTTCTACGTAAGTTTTAAACATATTTTAGAACGAACTATACTCTGTTTTTTTTTTTGTTTTTTTTTCATCTGTCCATCCGCCTGTGGTGTTTTTGCATGGTAACACTGCGTCCCGGTCTTTAGATAGTTACATTCAGCTTACATTCAACGATTATAGTAATATCCTATTTCGAATATTAATGGTGTAATTCGCATACAGTAAATTATTAAAACACTTTTCAGTTACAAATGTACACCCAGATATCCTTTTATTTACCTAAAACTTACAATTAGCGTAACAGAGTATAGTCGGTCAATCATCGATCAAGCTGGCCACATGCCAACAATACTGCCCTAAAAAGGCAAAACGCATCAACTCCAAAAATGCGATTTTTGAGATTTTTATATCAATGGAATCTGCAAAAAGAGGCCAATCTTATCCTGAAGGTAGATTAAGCCTATCTTGCCCGTAATGAGAGTTTTAAACAGGCAAAATGCATTCTAACTCCACTGGTTTTCTACATTATTTGAAGGCAAAATGCATCACAACCATTCTTTTGCGCCAGAATGCATCAACTCCATAATGTTATGGACATGATGCATTTTGCCTGAAAAGAAAAGAAGCACATCATGGAGAATAATGCGTTACACTAAGGACATGATGCGCTTTGCTGAGATACAAAATCCATGATGAATTATGGAATATGCAATATGCCACACAAAAACAAAGGTTGCTCGCTAGGATTTGTAAAATGCCTGTCCAAACCCTTATATATTCCTTTCTCAATAATTCAGGAATTGAAATAAAGGTTTGCCAGACATTCTTTATTCAAACTCTTGGTTACAGCAGTAATAGGGTCATTGTTGAACTGCTGAAAAATTCCAAAGAGTCTATTGGGGGGATGAAAAAAGTACAGTTTGACAAAAGAGGCCGGCATATCCCAGCAAATAAGAAAGATCACTCTGTTATTATAAAACATATAGAGAAGTACAATCCTCAAATATCTCACTACAGAGGGAGCATGCCCCAAACAGAAGGTACATTTCATCAGAAACAAACTTGAGAGAAATGTTTGAAGATTTCAAGTCACACAATCCAGAATATGATTGCACATACAGCACATACTATACAGTGTTCAAGAAAGAAAACATTGGATTTGGTGAGCCTAAGGAACACATCTGTGATGTATGTGCGGTTTACAAAAACCTTCAAGAGGATGAAATTACAGACAGTGTATATAATTCACAAGCAAGTCACATTACTAAGGTGCGAGAAGCTCGGAATGCCTACAATGAAGACAAAGAAAAAGAATGGAACTCAACGAGCAGAGTTTATGCTGTAGATCTACAGAAAGTTCTATTGTTGCCAATGATTAACGGCCTAAAGAGTTGTATATTCACTCCTCGCTTTATAGTTTTCAATGAAACTTTTGCCAGCATAAAGGGAAAAGAATCGAAGGAAGGGAAGACGGCTACAGCAAAAGACAAACATTATGCAGTACTCTGGGATGAATCAACTGCAGGAAGAAACAAAGAACATGTAACTAATGCATATCTGTCTCTTATCCAGAAGGAAAGAGATGGAAATGACTTTGTGTTCTGGGCAGATAATTGTGCAGCACAGAACAAAAATTGGAGCTTATATAATGTCATGGTAATTCTTGTCAACTGATAATGAAGTTAATAGCATAAATTTTAAATATTTAACTGCAGGCCACACATTCATGGCTGCCGATGGTATACATGGCCATATTGAAAAGTCCCTGAGGAGACAAGGAGATATAAACGATTATGAAGACCTGAAAATGGTCATTCAAAACTCTGTCAAGCGACTAGAAACCCTTGATATCAACAGGAAGGATTTCTTTATCAAGATACCAGCAATCAATAAACAGAGAAGAACAAGGTCACAAGAAGAAACAGACATACCATACTTAGAAACTCTTGTAGACGTCAAGTTTGAGAAAGGGGCAATAGGATTTCATTACAAGACAACTTTCAGCATGGATAATTATCAATTTTGCAACTTCATCAAAAAAACTGTTGAACTATCAAGTGAACTCCTTAAGACTCCCCTGGATAATTGTCCCAGGGGTTTATCTTCAGTGAAGAAGAAAAACATTGTGGAGAAGCTTGTATGCAAAATACCTAAAACCAGAAGAGGATTCTGAATAAATATGCCCGAAAACTATAGGAGCGAAGATTTGCTGAAGAGTCATATATGTTGATCTGAAATCAAATTAGACTGTTTTTCCTTGAGATCCAAAATTAGAGGTTAATTTTCAGGTTAATTTCCAGAAAAGTAAGGTGTCATAATTTTTTTCTTATTACTAATACTGCAATCATTTTGAGTGTTATTTCTTTGAGTTTTTGAAAAGGAAATTTTTTATGAATAATCTAAGAATGCCAAGTCAGACTGTAGCATTCGAGTAAAAAGTAATTTTGGATTAATTTTCTATAAAATGGTTTGTGCAAAACTGAAGTTTTAGTTTTATTTCAAAGTTATTCTATTTTTTTTTCTCTTGCCTCTCATTGAAAAAGATATAAATTTTTGTTCAATAAATAATAAATATTCTTTACCAGAGTCCAATATTTTTGTTTTAATAACCAAGTCAGAGCCTTACCTTTAAATGCCATATATTAAATTTCATCACTAAAACATGAGAAAAATACACATCACGTAATTATCTAATAACATAGTAGCCAAGGTTTTCAGAGCAGAACGCATCATGTCCACACTAGGACAAAGTTAGTCTGCTTTGGTCAGCAAATTTGGGTATTAGTTAAAAGATTTTGTGAAATTTAATGCAATAAAATACTCCTACTAAGGTTAACCCATATGTTGACCAAATTACAATTTGCAGATAAAATTAGCAAAAGAATTATGATGAATCAAACCTTTATCATTGATTTTCTCAAAACTAAGATTTTGGAGTTGATGCGTTTTGCCTTTTGAGGGCAGAATATACAAAATACGTAGTATTCGTCCTCATGCGCTGGTGAAGTTATTCTTACAAAACACGAGTAGCAATTTTCTTATCTTCTGCCTAATATGCGGTAATCTAATAACGAGGCTTTGGAGGCCTAAACTCATTTAGGAACGAATCAAATCATATTTACACACTCGACGATGTGCTTATCTTTACTATTTTCGCCCTTTAAGTTCTGGATTTCCTCCGTTCTCACTATAATTCGATTCGGCGGTTAACTTTCCAAACACATTAATTATAACTCATAAATTTTTTGTTCCCTTATACGTATTATTAATATTATCCCTCTTAAACTGCATTTTTAACCTCATAATTTTAGTTAAGAAACACGCTTAAGAGATATCACTAAGGGTTTCTTAATATTGAATAAACTTTGGCCATATTGACATTGCTACAACCTGTTCTACACAAACTATATATAATCTTAAATAACTGACCAGTGATTGAACATCTGACCCAAGTTCGGAATGTGTTATGTTAAGTCCTTCAGTACCTTTGTTAGACAATGATTCAAACTATGTTCCTGGCAACCTCACCCCAAATACAATGGAATGACTCCAAAACGTGTTATCCTGGGATGAGGCTGTTGGACCCATGTTTATTCTATTTTTACTGTAATCGCAAACCACCTCAGATGTTTAACTACAAATTTCAATGTTTTAGTTGACAAAGAAGCAATGAGTTCAAACCTAACTCCCTACATTGCTCGTTTTGCCCAAGGTGGGTATAAGATACCTTGGTTTTGCCAGGAGTCGAACCTTGGTCTCTCACCAGTGAGAATTTATCACAAGCCATAAGGTCATAATAAATATATATATATATATATATATATATATATATATATATATATATATATATATATATATATATATATTCGCTCTGTGCTATGCAAATACCTAACGATGATATCTAACAATCAAGATATACTAAATATAAAAGAGGAGACAAGTATTAAAACGATAAGGCTGACCAACCTACCATTACCTCATCACCTATCACAAAATTGATAATTATGAAGCCTAGCTTATATGCTATGCATAATTACACACGCACACACATACACATGTATGTATATGCATATCTATGCAGCTTATCTTTGGGACTTTTGACATATTGGTGGCCATTTGGCACTACTTTTGCTTATACCAAGAGTAGCCTACTTAAGTTACGGTTCCATATTTTGCCTGTTCCAGTAGCCACGTGCTTTGCACACAAGCCATTGACTGAAATCAACTCCATGTACTGATTGTACAATAAAAAAAAAAATTGTCACTTTTTAATAATAATCAGTAATGTGAAATGTCAAAAGCACTGGCGTCAATGAAACGGATATCACACTAAACATAAGCTAACATAGCTACAATGTGATTACCTTCTGTGTGGTAAGGCTGTGCATATGGCATTGCATTTCCTTGTTTTTAATTTATAAGATCTGTAGATCCAAAACTTTAGGCACAAAATACTGACGCTTAGTTAACTATTGCTAAAATATGGAAGGCTTTCAAACTAGGCCTAATCTACACCCAACTTCACCCCTTACAAGAACACCTCAGCCCTTTTATTACTTTTACCGATTCAATCTCTGAACAATTTCTCAAAACTTACCTTGAGCGTAGCTCTTCGTGGGTGAAGGGGGCGGGGGACGTGGGGAAGGGAGTGGTTGTATAGCCACGAAACCAAAGATCCGCCTTGTTCGCCCCAAACCCACCGCTTTAAATATGGCGACCGCGCGAGAGACTTGCGCACTCGGCCAGGAAGCCCAACAGGTGGAGCCTTACTCCAGCGTACTCCGAGAACGAACGTATATCGCAACACGTTCAATATGACGAAGGTAAGACACAGCACAACTCCAAAAAGAATGTAAGTGTTCGTTCTTTCCTACTCTTCACATCGAATCGAGAGTCGGAGGTCTTTCGTCCAGGGATTCTAGAGGACTAAAATATAATGGAATATATTATTTACATTTCGCTCTCGTTGATTAATATACAGTACAATGATGCGATCTATTTTCAGTTACTCTTTACACCGTCTATCGTGCAATGGTTATTTTTCTTCTAGCCCCTACTTCTTCATTACACATCACTCATATTAAATATTTAATCAATAATATACAGCTTCAGCGACATTATGAGCCATATTCGATTTGTAAACGAGCCAATAGTGCTGTTGTTGAAACGTCATGATTAAACATGTTGAAGAGCCAGTAATCATGCTTTTACTCACGAAATTTCGTTCTTGTCACAATTACATTTCAGCCTTTGCAATACTATTAGTTAAAATTGTAATATTTACTTAATTTTCTCTAACTTCCATGGTCTCTAAATAAAATTATATACGCCTATCACTTTCTTGCGATTAGACTTATTTTGAGTTTTCATTGGATGTGGAAATTATTTAGTTTCCCTTTGGTTTTATGTGTAGTCTTCTACGTGGACGATTCCCTCTCTGGCGGGCCTGTGTGCGTTTTCAAAATAAGTTGCTTCTTATATTTTATAATCATCATTTAGTGTTTTCCCGTCAGTATCGTACAGAGTAGGAGTGTCTTTAGTTTTTTTTTTTTTTTTTTTTTTTCTTGTATGGTCTTCATTAAATTCAGGCGATATGTTTATGTAGAGTCTTGGTGCATTATCCCCATTTGATAAAAATCTATATTTTCTAGTCGATTTTTATGTAGTATATATCCCAAAAACATGTAGTGCATGCATTAACATCAATAATAATTATGAGATGATAATGTATTTAGATCTCCTAAAACAAGTTCGTAAAAATAAGGTAAATTAGTTAAATTAATATTTCAAAGCTTCGGAAAAGGCCTATAACTAGATGGACCGAAGATGTTAATTTATAAAAATTTCCCAAGTGAATTTTTGACATTCCCACAAAATGTAATTCATACTGAATCCTCTACACACAGTAGAGGATTCGGCTAAATATTTTTTTTAATTCACTGACTATAGGGGTATAACAGGTATAATTCATAATTATGTATTTAAGTGATACGACAGTCATTTATTCGTAATTGTTGCAGACTTTGCTGTATTCTTTCCCTTAATGACTACATTGGCAGGGAATCAAAATAATGATATACCTGTGCCAGTCTCATTTGTTGTAAACGTAATCTGACGTGTTGGACAGGGTAAATGTTTTGGAAAATCATTCAAGTGTTGCTAGTGCACCTCTAAAATCAGAGAGTGACAAACTTTAATGAATGTGTTACCTTATTAATCTCCATTAATTATTTATTAAGATTGAACAATCTTTCTAGGAAAACTAAGGTCATTCAGATAATGAAAATGGAGCTGCCTTTTCTAGAGATGATTCAACAAATCCCACACTTAGACCTGTGAGATTTTGACCCAACTGTGTAGACTGCTTAGTTCGGAATTTTTATCATGCTTGTTCCAATGTAAGCTGCTAAAGCAGCTCTGACATGCAAGTATAATTTCTCATTATTAAGAAAAGCAGGTACATATACTAATATTATTCACATTCCAAGGAGGAAAAGTTCTAATAGTGAATGGATCGTTACATTTAAGTTTAAAACCTCAAAGGGTTGATTGGTCTAATGGGAACTGGCCATACACGAAGTGATTAGGTATGTACAAAAATAATCCTTTAACCAAATGGTTTTCTGGCAGGAAAGTTACACGCTTCCATTCTTACAATGTACGAATGAGATATTCTCCACTTTCAATCTATGATGACTTGCTTGAGATGTGTTAAAAATAAATGTGCATAGTCTGAGTCCTTCATTATGAAATGAAGTTAAAGCGATGATAAAAATAAATGTGCATAGTCTGAGTCCTTCATTATGAAATGAAGTTAAAGCGATGTTAAAAACAGATGTGCATAGTCAGAGTCCTTTATTAGGAAATGAAGTTGAAGCGATGATAAAAATAAATGTGCATAGTCAGAGTCCTTCATTAGGAAATGAAGTTAAAAGCTTTTAAGGTTGATTCTGTAGCAGTCATCTATTCACTTCCAGTGTATGTTACCGGTAAAACTGTTTTCTGATGGCGTAATATTATTCCACAAGACTCGCATTCTATCATTAAGGTTGTCCTGTTAGCACCTATTGTTGTACGAGTTAAGTTTTAGATTCTCTCTGCCAGTTGCATTTGTTCCAATGCCTTGGCGAATTTTTACAAATTCACGTACACCTAATGAATTAACTTGCTATATTATTTTTTAAAAATTTATAATGTAGCTAATAATAATTATGAATACAGTAATAATGATGATGTTATTTCACAGCTCCTGAAGGTGGTCGTCTTAGCTGTTCTCATGATTGTCCAGGCTCTTGCTGCTCCTTGGACATCCTACCGGTACCCTGGGAGGAGGACTAGATATTACAGGCCTGGATACATTAGTTCTCCTGGTTCCCTTGCAATCCATGGTTCGCCATATGGGTTTGGTTACGGTGGCTTTGGTGGAACTTACGTTGCACAGAACCCTGGAGCAGTTCACATAGTTGGTGGGTTCCCAGGCTAGTGTCCCCGAACTGATTACACGATATTTTACGAAAATTATATGGTCTACGATATCTGCACATAAACAACTTGTCTATGATTAAAATTGTTTTATAAATTTTTTTCTTACAACTAACTTTGCAATGCATAAAACTTTAATACTGGATTTACTCATTTTCTTTTCCTTAGTTTTCTTTACCATTCACTGCAATATGGCAACATAAAAGGTTTTTACTCAAATAAATGCACTGCATTTTCTAGTCATTCAAAAAGAATCTGCTCTCACAATATACACATTTCAACAAATACTGAATATCACTTTGCCAATTTTAAAATCCCCTGAGTATTGGCAATAAATATTGTATCTAAAATTTTGAGTGCATATTTAAAAATTATGATTGTATATATATATGTATTCTGAGATGTATATGCTAGTAATGTCATAAGACTGAAACACGACAAAGGACAAATTGGCTGGTATAGTACTGAGTTGGACTACCTACTTTAAAGTTTATCCAGTCATACACTTAAGCTTCCTTTTCCACACGTCTCTCAGTTTGCATAACTATTATAAGACCATGGTATGTACTTCCTTCAAGCTCTCTCTATTACTTTTACATAACAATTTTAGTTGAACTTTTTCACTAAATAGATTGAAATTTGAATATAACATGTATTATACAACAGAATTATTCTCTGGTTTAATAAGTAAGGTACCGTTTCTTGACGTTTTTGTGATGCCAGTTAAATGCAGGGTTTTATATCATATCACTTCTAAGGAAAACCAGACAGATGGCACCTGAGCCAGTAATAGATGATTTACAAAACCAGACAGATGGCACCTGTTTATGTAAATGATTTACATAAACAGACATCTAGTTGTAAAAATATTTTCAATGCCTCTTACCCTTCTTATGTAACCTCAAGCGCAATTATATTTGCATATAAATACGTAGTTAAACCCGACAGCATATCAATCTGCTAGTCTTGGCAATCAGTAAGCTGATCAAATATAACAATTTCAGCTAAGAAATTCAAAAATCAAGACAAAGGAACAAGACACCTTAGTGTAGCATTACAGCCTTTTCACCTTACAAGTATCATCATAACACTCCTAAGAAGAATATTGATTTTAGGAATGAATGACCTAAGATACTGAGAATGTGATACATGGGTACCTCAACATAATATGAATGTTACTAGTCTGGAAAGCCAGCATCACACATTAGTTCTAGTAGCAATTAGCACTGTTACAGTAAGAAATCTCTACTGAAACAGAACCTATTGAAGACAGCATGGGCATGCAGGAAATCTTTTGACTATGGTCTCATCCATAACTACAATTATTATTTATGCTACCACCTAAAACAATTATTTCTACATGATCATCATCCACAAGATATACTCCAAAAATGACAAAGCAAAATATATATGAAAGATGGTAATAACATTATTTTCACAGATGCTAAAATAACTATAACATGCTTGCGGACAGAATTGATGTTCTTAGGAACTACAAAATGAAAGGCTGGAACTGAAGGTAACACTGTGTACATTATTATAAGCACACCATGAAGTATTCACCTGGAGCGCATGAAGAAATCAATTAAGCAAGAGTTTTTATTGTGTTGAAATTATGTCTTACAACTTACCGATATCACTTGCATCGTCAATTAAGGGATTTTGACGTAGGAAAAATCTATTTCTGGGCGAGGAAGCCGTGTCGCCCAGTGAAATGTGTCCTCTTTAGCACTATTTCTAGTAAAATATTGCTATGATACCAGAGAACTGCTAAATTGGACATGTCAGAAGTCTCTGACTCGCTCACCTAAATAAAAGGTGTCGGTATAGAACTGGGGCGAGTGTTAAACACTACCACAGTAACCCCTCCAATTAGCCTTTTCCTCATCAAAAGACCCTGAAAACGGGGAGCCAGAACCTATAGGTCACACCCATGCTACCCTGTTGAAGGGGACTGCGGCGTCATACTTATCGATAGCAAAGAAGCTTGGTGCACAGCAAGGGGGGGGAAAAAAGGAAAAAAGGGGGGGATTTCACTGGGCGACACGGCTTCCTCGCCCAGAAATAGATTTTTCCTACGTCAAAATCCCTTTTCTGGGCTCAGCCGTGTCGCTCCGTGAAATTGTACCAGAGAAACACCAAGCTATACTATCCTGAAGGAAAAATCATATTAATGAAATCAAGGAAATAATAAAATAGTTTAGAATTGGAAAAAATACAATTTATTTACAAAATATACTATATAGCCAAAACATGTGGCAACATTTGCAACAAGTCACATACATAATAAAATAATTACAGATAATTTGTATGTACGTAAAACTATACAACGATTATACACTTATTCTAATAGCTAAGGGCATTTGCTGAGGTAGGTAAAATGCTAATGAGCTGGGCATAATTGAAAAGATTCATATGACACAAGGACGGTACTATAATGATGTAGCAGTGGGAGACACTGGCCTCCCTGCAGCTATTGCATGATATTTAAGATCCTCTAAAGACTTAAGGTAGTGCTTTTTGAAAACCAAGGGTGACTTCCAACCAGTATACTTCTTCAGATCATCAAAGTCCATATATTTGAGAAGTTAACAGAAGTTGCTATTGCCCGAATGTCATGCACCTTGGGGAATGACCCTGGGGCTGGCTTTCTTGATAAAATATAAAATCTGCTGCCTATGCCTTTTAGAGATAGTGTACCACCATCTTTTCTAATGAAAAGGGGGCCTTCGGAATAGGTAGACGTCCTAGATAAATAGTCCTTAAGAGTTTTAACAGGACATAACGATGGATCCTGCGGAAGCGGGACAATCTTCCATGGAGACCACCTCATCAAGGGATCTTCATTCTTAGCTAGAAATTGCTTATTTGGCGAAAGCAACACGTCCCCCGAGGAAAGGAACTCAATATGCGTTCATCTCTAGATAAAGATGACAGCTCTGATATTCTGGCACCTGAAGCTAGACTCAATAAGAACAGAGTTTACGCAAAATGGTTTGGTAATCACATTTGAAGTTGTCTGTTTCCGAGGCTAACCTAAGAAACATCATTAAGAAACCATGACACTGACGACGGTCTGTGAAACGGGCCGTAGACGTGCACATGCCCTTGGGATAGAGGTGAAATAAGACTCGGTTAGATTGATACCAAACCCGAGAAGAAAAATCTTTTTCAGAGCTGACTTAGTGGTTGTAATTGTTGCAGCTGCCAAGCCTTGTTCAAACAAAGACCTGAAGAAGGTTATGGCCACGTTCAATGTCATTACTTTGATATTTGATTCTCTGAGGAACGAAGACAATTTCTTAACTGCTGAGTCATACTCTCTCTTGTCTGACTCCAAGAACAACATGTTCTGTGGATCAATGTCGCCTACTCTCTTACCTGCAAACTTCATGAAATCCATAAAGTTAGGGTTTTGTGAAGACCTGAGGAATCGAACACAGTCCTCGTTTGAACTTGTTGCGATAGTCTCAAGTCCGGGAGAGGGTGAGGGCGAAGACCTAGTTCCAGGAGAAGGGGAAACCAGTTGCTCTTGGGCCAAGTGAGGGCTATGAGAGCCACCTGGCCTTCGAAGGATCTCAACTTGTGCAGCACCTTCAGGAGAAGGTTCACTGGAGGAATAATAGAGTTTTCGACCACTGGTTCCAATCTATGCTCAGGGCGTCCGTAGCGTATGCCAGAGGGTCCAGATTGGGGCTACATAACAAGGCAGCTTGTGGTTTGCCTCTGTGGCAAACAGATCTACTTCTAGACCTGGTACTCTTTGGCAAACCCTCTCGAAGGATTCTTGGTCCAGTACCATTCTGATTCCAGAGGGACCAGGACCGAGACGGGCGTCTGCCACTACATTGTGGACTCCTGCCAGGTGAGTAGCCGACAGATTGCCAGGTGTTCTTGGCTGCTAGAGAAAGATTGCTATCATCACGTGTTCACATGACTTGACTTTGAACCACCTCTGTTTATACAGGTGTACTACTACTGCACTGTCGAGGACCCAACCTGATATGAGTCTTCTTTGGAGGACGGAGCTTTTTTAAAGTCAGAAACACTGCCATAGCTTCTAGAATGTTGATGTGAAGTGTTTGGAAGTGAGGTGACCAAGTTCCCTGAACCTTCTCGTGCTGTGAATAACCTCCCCAGCCTGTCAGCGATGCGTCCGTATGCACCCCACTAGGGACGGGGGAGGAAACTGCAACGGTAACTCCTTGGCTAGGTTGGCGCCCTTTGTCCATGGGCGCAGGCGTTTTCTGAGAATCAGAGGTATCCGGGCGAACTTGTCCCGACACTTGGCATTTGCCTTCGAACGCCAAACTCGATTGATGTCCTTGAGCTTGGCTTTCAACAGAACGTCCGTGACTGAGGCAAACTGGAGCGAGCCTAGGATCCTCCTCCTCCCTGATTCCTTCTCGAAGTCTCTTTGGCACTTTAAGAATTGTCTTGTTGCCTTGGCAATCTCCTTTCTCTTTCCTGCTGGAATGGAAAGAGTGTGAGAATCCAAGTCCCAATGAATCCCTAGCCACTGGAACTTGGACTCCGGAGTCAACCGGGACTTGGTCCTGTTGATCTTGAACCCTAAATATTCCAGGAAAGACATGACCTTGTCCGTGGCTTTTCATACAATTTGCCTTTGTCCATCTCCCAGATTAGCCAATCGTCTAGGTACGCCACCACCAATATACCCTGGGATCTTAGCTCCTGCACCACTGTCTCCGCCAGTTTTCGTGAAAACCCTTGGTGCTATATTCAGCCGAAGGGCATTACTTGAAGGAGTAGGCTTCTTTCCTAGTTTGAAGCCGAGGAATGGTCGGAAGTGCCGAGCTATCAGGACATGATAGTAGGCGTCTGTAAGATCTATAGAGGTGGTGACGGCCCCACGGGGAAGTAAGGTCCGCACCTGAGAGATGGTCAGCATTTTGAACTTGTCGCAACGAATGTACAAGTTTAGACGGGACAAGTCTAAGATCACCCTTCTTTTGTCGGTCCCTTTCTTTGGGACGCTGAATAGACGACCCTGAAATTTCAAGTTCTTCGTCTTGGAGATTGCTCCCTTCTGGAGAAGGTCCTTGGAGTAATCCATCAATTCCTGCGTTTGTTCCTGATAGAAGGTGATGGGTGGAGGAGGACCTTGATCCAACTCAGCCTAGGCCTCTGGATCTATGCTTTTTGCCCAACTGCTGAACCCCCAACGATGACGAAAGAGGTACAGCCCTGTCTCCTACCTGAGAAACTTCATTGAGATGATGAAGGCCGGGATCCTCTGCCTGACCTTGCACCTCTAGTTCGCCCTTGGCTCTGGCTCCTCCGCGCTGGCGAAAGGATCCTCTAGCCCTGCCACCCCTAGCAAACTCTGGTAAAGGGGGTGAAATGCCCGACTCTCATAGACCGGGTTAAAAGCGGGCGACACTGAATACTGTGAGGAGGCCTGTTGGTTAGACGGCGGCGAAAGGAAGACAAATTGATGCTGTTGCTGAGGCTGAGCCTTAGAAGTCGAAGGCTGGGATACCTGTTGAATTGGAACAGCTTGTAGCACAGGATGCTGTTGCGGGACTTGGAAAGGTAGGAACTTCCTTTGCCTCTTCTTAGCCCTAAAACTGGAGGAAGAAGACTCTGATTTCCTTTTGAAAGGGATTCCCCAACGCAACCTGATGCTTGGTTAAGACCGTGATGCCTCGCTCTGAACCTCGGATACTGCTGAAGCTGGGAAGAGATCTGCACCCAGATTGAGGAAGCTAGAAGCTTGTTGGGTTCGTGCCTTATCGTCGCCTCAGACAGAAACATGCTTCCTGCAATTTCTCCTAGCAATCGCAAAGTCGTACAAGTCACATTGCATGCTTAAAAGTAACGACTTCGCAATGACCTTAAACAGCAGCTCCTGAGCGTACTCCGAGCCGCCGTCTCTGTCATCACTAGGGAGTTAAGAGACCTTGCGAGACGTGTCTTAGCGTCAAATTCAGCTTGGATCAATGCGTCTGACAGCCTAGGAAGGCGTTCACTAAACAAGGTGATTGCACAATCTGGCTTCAGCTTGCCTACCGAGAACGTAGCTGGCAAATCCTTCCACAAATCCTCCCTACCTGGGAGTAGCAAAGATGTGGGATCTGTCTCCCTAAGCTGGGGCATGGGCTCTTCTCGAGTCACTGCCTGGAGTGTTAGTTCTGCTACCTTTGATGTAAAAGGTAAGGGGTTGCCGACATCAGTTGTAAACATAGTGAAAGGACTTTTAAAAGCTGTTATTCTAGTATTTGAGCAGTCCCACTCTTCTAGGCTCCGTACCCATGTTTGCTGAGCCTGATCTCTAGAAAGGATAACGGTCTCCTTGGGAACCTTATCCTCTCTAACCAGAGCTGCCTCCGTAAGCCTAACATAGCCTATAAATGGAGGCTGTAAACCTTCGGGGAAAAACTCGAAATCCTCGAGCCTACGTGTGCCGCAACCTTCTATAGTCAACATCCATTGACAACGGAGCGAAGTTAGCCACCCTCCAGGGATTACCGGGGTGGAAGGGGGAGGGAGCGTGGACCCGTCAGGCATGCTCTGAGCTTGCATCAAGCTACTAGAAGGGGCCGAAACTGCCGACTCCTGTCTGAGACCTGCAATCAGGGAGTTCCTGAGCACCTAACCTGCTAAACACTTCTTCAAACCTTGCTGCCAACTGAGCTGATAAACTACCAAGGCTACTGACCTGATTTAGAATATTTTGTGTTGAACTGGTCTTGGTCAACGGAAGGAGAATCATCCTGTCCCTCTTGCGGTACCTTATGAGGTATCCGGTCCCTAGAAGTTAATGGAATGGGACTGGTAGGGCAATAGGAAGAATTCCCTCCTTGAGACCTTGGGATTGAAGGTTTGGAAAGTGACTTTTATTTTAGTTTTAATATGTGTATGAACCTCGGTGACTGCCCAGGCCTTGGCATTGTCTCTGATCTGCCTTTAAGCAAGGTTTTACCCGCAGGTTTTTTCTTTAGTTTAGGAATCACAGAGAAGGAGTGCAACCTGGGAGGGGGCAAACCTCCTGTGAACCCATGAAGGAATTGGAAGTAGAAGGAGAGGAAGAATCAGAGTCACTCAAGGAAAGATCCCGGTGACTAACTAAGCTAGCCTCATTAACACTGTTACCTGTACCCGTGCCTAGTGTAACGGGCAAATCCTCAACCACTTCAAGTGAGACTTCCTCTAGTCCAAGGTCCGGCAATTCCGCCTCTTGCTGTTCAATAACGGAGTCTTGTATTGATTTGATAATTGGTGCCGCTACTTTTGGATCGACGTATCCGGCAGATTTTCCGGCTGGGAAGAGCAAAGTCGCCATATCTCGGGACAGAATATACGGCTTAGCCTTCCCTACGTTCCGTCCAAACCCTCCAACCCAGATCTTGAGGGCGGAGAGTGCAGCATCCTTAATAGACTGCTCAGCCTGTAATGCAAGGAATGTGTCAATACCAAGTAAATTCCTTGAACATTATTCTATAATTATTGATAAAACAATGTAATTTAATTTAAAGAAATTTTAATTGATCATTTATTTTATCTTATTTAAATATTTTTTTTTTTTTTTTTTTATACAATAAACATAGAATCAGCAGTGCGGCAACTTACCGAAGAGGTAGCCTGATGTACCAAGTCGTAGCAGGCAAAACAGTTTTCATGATGCCAGACCACGGAATCAGGAAGCAGCACTGCACAGGGGGCCGTGGCCCCGACAAACGTCATGGCCGCACGGATCTTGCAGAGCAGCACTACAGCCGGCAACCAGACACTGAGAGGCCTGTAAGTGCAATAATATATGAACAATTGCCACACACTTAATAGGATAATGAAATATATTTCTTTTCTTTTGTTGTTTTTTTTTTTTTTTTTTTTTTTTGTGCCGGAGCATTCCGGGCTATAAAGAAAAGAAAGGGTAAATATATTCATATGTTAACATCCCGGGGACTGTGTAAGGAAAAACCAAAAAAACCCCCGGAGTTGTTATACCCGGAGCTGTATGACCCGCCGGAGAAAGGGTGGGGGTTACAAACGAACGTAACCCGGGACGGCCACATGAACTCGCAAGTTCCGTGGCAAGAAAAAATAAAAATAAAAATAAGATAAAATAATGATATAAAAACTAAAATAACAAATATACTATCTCCGCCTACGGAAAGAGTAACTTCCGTAAACATAAACCCTCAATGACTCCGGGAGAGGCCGGAATCTAAACCCGCCTTATGCGGAGAAGGGAATGTTTTAGGCGGCGGGTGGATGTAAGCTCCGGGAGTGAAAGAAGCAGAGCGCAACAATCCACGGAAGCCGAGGCTGAAATCGCAGTGGCGCTAACTAAAACTCCGGAGGACGGTCGGCTAAGAAGCGACACTCCCCAGCCCAAGGTCCCTGGGAAGACCCACTACACCTCCCCCTCCGCTGGTGGACCGGCCGTCAGCGACAAACAACGAGAGCGGCACCCAACTACGGGGAGTCCCACGAGAGAGGGAGGGAGGGAGGGCTGAAGGGGGGACGATCACGTGACCAGCGATTCCCCCGCGAATAAAGGATCACGAGGAAACGCAGGCAAAGCCTATGAAGGCTAGCTGCCGACCGAACACCCAAATATACATAGACAAAATAAAATCAATTACTTAAAGCTAAGGGAAAAACATGCTTTAACAGGGTAATGAAAATAAGGGAGGGGCGAAAATATAAAACGCAATGGAGGCCACTCGATGAGAGTGGGCGCAACAAGGAAAAATTACTTGCTCACCGACAAAACGAAAACAAACGGTAAGCTGACGAAAAGAAAAAGGGGGAATTCTTGAATGGAAAATACCCAAACTAAAATCAAAAGGGGGAAGGAAGGGTATGGGGAACGATAGATAAACAACGAAGCACGAAACAAAGAAACGTGCACGAACGCCGACCCCTTGAAAAACAGGAAAACATGAAAATAATAAACGTAGATCAAACAAGATCGACAAAGTAACTGCCACCCAAGACATAATAAAATATATACTAAAAATATATACTGAAATACCATAAATTACGAGTACTATATAAATATAAATATATAGGAACTGAAAGAAGCCCGCTCGAAATTGGTACAAAACAAGGGAACGACGTAATGGCGGCTCGCTACCGCTCGTTACGGGAGGAGACGCCTAACAAAATCCTAAAATAAAGGCAAAACGAAAGGCAAAATCACTCCCTAAATACAAAAAGAAAAAGGGCGAACCAGTATCTTAAACTTGGGGTGAAGAGGCAGATTGACGATCCATAACGAAAAAGAATAACGAAACCAATAAAAAGAACAGAGAGCTATAAAAAAAGCGTGCAACGCTGGGAGGCTATCGATAAGATGACGCCGCAGTCCCCTTCAACAGGGTAGCTGGGTGTGACCTATAGGTCGGCTCCCCGTTTTCAGAGTCTTTTGAAGAGGAAAAGGCTAATTGGAGGGGTTACTGTGGTAGTGTTTAACACTCGCCCCAGTTCTATACCGACACCTTTTATTTAGGTGAGCGAGTCAGAGACTTCTGACATGTCCAATTTAGCAGTTCTCTGGTATCATAGCAATATTTTACTAGAAATAGTGCTAAAGAGGACACATTTCACGGAGCGACACGGCTGAGCCCAGAAATGAAATTTCTAAGACAAAACTTAAAGGACCATGGAGGTAAGCACATGACAACTGTGTTGTGAGTTATTTGCAAATGTTACAAAAATTGTTATCCAACTGGTGTTCATTACTAAATAAGCAGCTTTGCTGTAAATGCAAGATTTTCATCACAAAGGCCTAAAATACTGAATGTGGTATCTCTTGTACTACATTTAGTTTTAATTTACCTTATTAGAATGTCCCATCAGTACATATATAGTATTTCAAGACTATTCATGGATCCCATTTAACCAGATACATATACAGTATCAAGAAACAATCTTTGGAAAAAAAAAAAAGGATAGAAGAGGTAAAAGGGTAAAGCCTGACTCCTCAAAATAGTTAAAAGACTCACAGTGTAAAGATGCAGAGATGAACTTAAATGAATGACTTGTATTATTATTCTCAAAGCACATACACTCTTATGGAACTTACCAAAGACCTAATGCCTCTATCATCCATGTAAAAGAAATTCTTCAAATAAAAATCTTGAGAAATATCAAATGCAAATAAATAAACACAAAGGAATATGGAGTATGGGTGGTCCTCAACTTCCGAAAAAGTTAGGTTCTGAGCATCATATGAAGTCAGAAAGAACGTTTATAGTATATTAAGGAAATGGTCATGATGTACTGATTTATGAAAATTAGGCTATTAAGTCAGGCTGTAGGTCACTTTCAGCCATCCAGTACTTTAGACAGTGAAAGGGAATTGGAGTCGGTACTAGTTGGATAGCAATAGTAATGCCTACAATGCACTACGTGATAGCACTAGCTCCTCCACTCCTTCCCATCAGAATTATGATGTACTGATAGATATTACTCTTCTTACACATTAGATCACATATTTTCAAACCCAATATTTAACTTATGCATTCACCTTTTAAGAGGACTACTATGCATATCATGTGTTGTTCTTCTTCATCCATGCCTTTCATATTTTATATTTTTCCGTTAATACTTCCCTGTTCTTTGGATTTAATTTTACACATGTAAATCAATTATGTCAAATGTCAGGGAAACTGCACCACATTCATAGTAAAAGAAGTTAATCAAGTTAATATATTCTTACACAAATAAGTATTTCTTAACATATATGAGTAATGTCAATTCATAAGTAAAATCAATTAATCCTGCTACAATATTTATAAGTTTTCCAGACTTCTACGCACAAAAGTAAAGGCTACCCTACTCTGGAGAAAAATTATTTACTAAAATCTACTTTTGTAACCTCCTTCCTTAAGTACTGAGTCATTCTTTCATCAGCTAACATGAATCATAACTGTGCTCGAACACTGAATTATAATGAAAATCAGCCATCTATGTTAAACAATCTTCCACACAATGCAAATACTGCTGCTTTAACATACAGCATTCAAACCATATCCATCCAGTGAAGAACACACTTCACATACATAAAAAATTGTGTACCATTCAAATGATCTTATATCTTGTGACAATGTTGGCACCATTATAGAAACTCTTATTGTACTATTGTTTTAAAAACCTTAAATTCTTCAAGTTTTTATAAACAAAATTAGTCACTTGAAAGGACAAATGTTTTGTATACAAAACATTAAATGAAGAATGATTCAGTTATATACAAAATGGCTTCACCACACCAAAGTTTTCAGCTCTCACACAGGTACTGCATATGGAAATAAGAAGGGTGGTAACTATAATGTGCAACTTCATTATATTTGGCCTACTGAATAGGTATATTAATGCTTAAATAAAGGTACCTTTGTGTAATATATTACAGAAATGTATAAATAAAATAACAAAGAGCAAGTATTAGTCCTGTAATTGTTATTAAAAATAACAGATCCACAATAATGAACGATAAAATCAATGTATATCATTGTCTTTGGATTCATTTTTTTTTATTCTTGGATACCATGTTACAATGTTATCAGTTAAGTAGATATGCAACAACTAGTCAATGATCCAGTTAAAAGTGGTTTTTATTACCATTTTAAATAATGCTACAGTCATATGCTGTGGTTATTACTGCATTGATTTATCATATTTAATTGCATCATGCTTGATAGTGCCAAACAACACATTCCAGTGTATATTGTAACCTTGCTCAACACAAATAGTAATTTCCTCATTGCCTGCAGTCGGCAAAGACAAAAGTGGATAAACAAGAACACAAAATGATGAATGAAACAATTCCCTCAATTATCAGTACACACCCCAACAGATCATCAAAAAGAAGAAACCTACTGAATGAGAAAACATCATAGTACTTACCAAGAAGCATTTCACCAAAAACAAAAAACACAATTGGTTTTAAATGTAAGCAGACACAACGTATGAAGAAGTCACAATTAATATTCAATCAAGATCACAGCAAGAATATCTGTTGTTGCTAGAATAATACACCAATTATACTTCAAAATTTATATATTTTACATATAAAGACTAGAAAAGGTACACATTACAGTTGTTTCCTGACATCAACATGATACAACAGTATCTGCATAGTGAGTAAAAGTATGTATGTACTACTACAGTATAGAAAAATATTACAGTATTAAATAATAAGTTGTAGTTCTTAACTACCATGAAAAAATTAGTAAAAATTTCCAAAAAATAAAAATGAAGACAGCTACTGGACAAAAAACTAGCGTAATTTTTAGCCAAATGAAATATTACTGAATTATTATTGAACATATCTTATACACTAAAACAGAAGTGAGAGTTTTACTCATGGTAACATGCAAAAGTTTTTCTAAAAATTCAAATACTGTCTATAAAACAAAACAAGATCTGCAAATCCTTTAACTTTTAGCTACAGGGTAAACTGGTCTCTTAACAACTTGTTACATTTCTAGTGCTACATCATAAAGTCGATGGTTTATTCAAGTACCTGATGCTCTTTACTAACCAAATGTTCTCACAATAACCAAATAAAAGGCAAAAAATCATTTTTTGTTTATGAATTAGTATTGTTTTGTCTTCTGAAAAACTGAAACATGAAAGTTCCCCCCAAAAAAAAATTCTTATAAACCTAAAACCAATAAGTAAAAAATAAGTCAATGAAAGATCCAATTGCTTCCTTGAGATGCAGAATAAAGTTCTTGAGATTTACAGCTCCCAATTAAGGGAAATCTGTTGATACAACTCAGACTACATGTCCATTTTCATGGTATGTAATGCCAACAAGGCTCTTAAATTAAAGTCTCTCCACAATGCTAAGAATACTGAATGTGTCTTAGTCCCATTCTCTACACATAAAAATAAAGACCTAATGAGAAGGACAATTTTTATATACATATGTGCTCTAACTCAAAGATCTAAGGGCAAAAATGAAGACAAGACAACTACAGCATATGAGACAAAAAATTCTGCTATGAGAAACAACATCATATGAACTTACATTCCTATGTAAAATAAATCACAACCATCTCAAAACTCCATATTTTCAGTACTTCAGAAAACCCCACAATTTAAAGTAAAAGCATCATGATGTGACATAAGACACCTTGTGATAATGGATCAATTCTGGATCTTCACCTGTATACCACTGCTACAATTAGACCAAGACCCTGCAGACATATATCACCCAATGCTTCCTATTCACAGTCCACAGTCACCTGCTTCATTTCCTATGATATCTGTTACTGTCAACAGCTCTGTCAGAGTACACAATTGCACAACCACCAACAGGGATACATGGCACTGTTAGCAATTGCCCATGCTTTCAGCAATTCTATCCTTCTCCACTTCTGCCATCATAAGCAGTTAAAGCACCATCACCCATGACAATCATCAGCTTATCCTCCATACATGTATATTTATCACAAACTTATAGTCATCTAAATAAAGTAGAATACAAACCATGTAATGCTGAAAGAAAGTTCCTTAAAAATTAGACACAAAACAGAAAAGAAACCACAGATAAATGCGTAATATGGTAGGTTGCTAGGTACTTGAGCAACTTCAAATCTGTATAATCAAGCACTAGATAATGTAAATCGGCCATGAGCTACTGGAAAATTTGGGTCTTTATTTGCACAATTTGTACAAAATTCTCCCCAAATTTTCATTCCATTTGTGCTTTTCATTGTGCATTTCTTACACATTTCCAAAGCTGCATGATTCTTGACCACTATATTTTAAACACAGAAATACAATGTCCCACCGTCATATACATGTAAATGGCCTACGGATGCCCAGAAGGAGGGATCACAACTGCAGGGAGGAAATATGAACGAACCTGAGAATGAAGTCTTACTACTTCTGGGTCATCCTGTCCCAAATTCTTCATCACATGTTCAAACTGGATTGCTCCTGAAGATGAACAATGGAAAAGAATGCTTTTAAGATTTAGAGATTAATGGGAAAAACAAATAAAATGATTTGCAAATGACTTTGTACATATATGATTTTTTTAAACTGTATAAAAAACTGTATATGTAATGGTTATTCACAAAAAACCATGCCATTATACAAACACAATCTTTTTTGTTTAATCAGACTACCAGTCCAAATCTTAAAGTCATTGGAGCTGACCCTGAGGGTTAGTTCATATAAAAAGAATAAAATTAAATGTCCTAATATATAGCTTTATAAGTAGAATACTGTACTTTGTAATCAGAAAGCATGAAAGTTTTTAATATTCTGCCAAAAATTCCTTTTAGGATTTGTGACCAGTACCTCTCATTCACTTTAGATTGAAAATTTCCATAGGCATTCCCCGGGTTACGGCGGGTTCGGCTTACGATGTTCCGAGGTTAAGGCGCTTCTCAATTATATTCATCAGACATTATTTCTAGGGTTACGACACATGTTCCAGGGTTACGACGCCTACAACGCTGATCTGGCAGATGAAATATGACACCAAAAAGGCAAAATAATCAATATTTGAAGGTTTTTTTGATGAAAAATGCAATAAGAATGCAGTTTGCATAGTTTTCAATGCACCCAAAGCATTAAAAGTAAGGTTTTCTTAGGATTTTTCACGATGTTCCAGCTTACGACGATTTTCGGCTTACGACGCGTCTCAAGAACGGAACCCCAGTCGTAACCCAGGGACTGCCTGTATTCGCACTACATGTTTTAATGCTAGTGTTGTACATACTGGATTCTTGAGATGGGAACTAAGCTGTCAGGGTTGGTTAATGAGTAAATGTTTTAAAGGTGTATACCCAAATTTTAGGCAGGATAATAAATCTTCCATATCTCTCTCTTTTTGTAGAGCTGACTCCAACAACCCTTGTGTGATTGTTTCAATTTTTAATAACAGGTACTGTCTGTTTCATCATTCCACAAGCCTTGCCATTTATTTATCATTATCGAACTGAATTATGCCACAATCGTTTGTAGGAGTCTTTTACATTTGCTCTAATCATACCTGTGCTTTATCTATTTCTTCATTTCTTTTATACCTACATGAGCAGACACGGAATAAAAAATTTTTACACAGTGCTATTATGAGAACCAGACAATCTGACTTAAAACTTATTCTCACTTTATATCTTTAAGTATTATCATGCATTTATTTAACAAGTCCACTAAGTAACATCTCTAACCTCTAACTGGGTTTGATCGAAGGATTTGTTTTTGAGTGAGAGATGGCAACCAGAGTAAGGTGGGGTTGTAGGGATGCTACAAAGAATCTTTAATACTATCTGCAGTGTGCCTTACAAAGCACACTTGTGTGTATCCCCCATAGTATTTTTACTTGAAAAGCTAACCTGTTTGGAAAAGGATTACTAAATATTTCAAGTGTTCCTAGACTTTTTTTCTCACTATAGAAACCAATGGAATTTGCAACTCAATATCATAACTTACTCAAAGTCTGAAAGAAGCATGATGCAGCAGTCCCAGGTTATCAGAGGGGTCCCGTTCTCGGCTGGGGTGCCAAAGTGAAAACCACCATTAACCGAAACTTGGCAATTTATGATGCTTTATGGTGCCTCTATCTGGTATGCTATGGCGCCATAACTTTATTATAGGCTCCATAAATTGCCGATTTTATGGTGCTTAAAACTGGATTGGCATTGACTGAGTCCGCCGATAACCGGGGACTGCCAGTACTACTATGGTCTTGAGGTATGGAAAATTACAGGAACTACCACAACACATAGAGTAGCACAGGAAAATTAGTCAATAAATTAGCTAATCCAGGGGTTTCTGATTACCCATATTATCTAAGCCACTGAACAGCATTCAGGTGTACTTTTTTTTGAAACAGCACACAGGAAGTTCAATTTACCAAGAGTGCTTTGAAAAAATGACAAATTTTCTAAGACAATTTGTATTTTTCATAGCTACAAACCTGAGGTCTTAACAATAGGATAATTTCTAGTGCCTAGCTGGATCTGGTTAGAAAGCAGATGAAAAAGCAAGGGAGTCCTTTGTTATTTTATCCTGGGACAAACGTATGCATAGGGAATCGGGTGAAGGATTGGTGCAAAGAAAACCATTCACCTACGATCAGCGCATCAGTCTTTCCCTAACTCAAGATGTCTTAACAAACAGAGGGGTGGCTAAGGAGGGGGCAGTAATAATGTTTTAAGACCTCAGGTTTGTTAGCTATGAAAAATAGCACATTGTATTAGAAAATTTGTCGTTTGTTCATTATGCAAACAAACCTTTCGGTCTTAACAATAAAGGATAGACTCATTACTTGGGAGGGAGGTACAAGGAAATCCTAGACCGGCTGGGGGGCCTTACCCACCCAGTCCAGCCTTCCAGAAAGAAATCGACTTTCTGGGAGAGGGACTGAAGCCCATTGAAGAAGCTAAGATAAATTGGATATCTAACCACTCTGAACCCTGAGGTATTTGTACCAATGATTAATTAATGGTGGGGGGGGGGAGAAACCATTGTACTAGGGAAACGCCAAAGAGAAACTTTGACTATCTAATAGCAAAACCAACACACCAGGATTTGTTTATACTCCTTCTCAAAATCCTCCTTGCCTTATGGAGTGGAAGCATGATACTACCAAAATAAGAGGGTTTGACATTTCTTTGCAATAATAAGAGACCCACACTATCAGTATGACTACCCTTACTCATTGTATCAGACCAAGTCCAGCATAAATGACGTGTCTCATTCTTAACCCGCCCGAAGGAAGAAGGAAAGGTACAAAGAGAAAGAAGGGAGACCAGCCAACTCACTCATTCTCTCATCCCACACAATTCATCTTTAGGAAAGATAGAAAAGTGCCCCTTGTAAAAGGCATGGTAGCACACTATTGCCATTCATGTATCAGCTACGTGAATTGCAGTAATAGTTGTTGAAAAAAATTAATGAGCGCCAAAACTGTAACTGTAACACTGCTCACTTGTTTCTTCGAAGGTTCAGCTTTCAACGGCCAGGATGTCTGCCGAAGATGTACTTTTGCCAGCGGAGACTTCTACCGTGGGGTGTAGTTGCCTCTGTGTGCTGCAAAAAGAAAACTTTTGAGGAAGAAACATAGAACCTTGTGGTGTAAGCAATGGCTTTCTTGGTGACCTCTGAAGAGAAGCTTCAATGAAATATTTTTGGAGCTACAAGTTGAAAATCCAACAGACTTTGAAAATTACACAAGGATGCCAATCCTTGCATTTTATAAATTGTTGGAAAAAAATTGAACTATATATTTGTAAGCAAGACACCAGCTTTCAAGACAGCATATCACCAGGAGCTCGTTCTTGCAGCTGGAGGATCATATGCAAGCCTCCAATATTCAACCAGGATTTCAAAACAGAGCCTTGGTCTAATCATCCCCGAAACCTGTGAAGCCATCTATAATGTCCTTAGGGAGGATTATTTGAAATGATATTTTCATAATAAAATAAATTTTTTAACATACTCACCTGGTAGTTATATATATAGCTGACGTCAGGGACGTAAGCTATATACTATATAACTACCAGGTGAGTTAGATGTTTAAAAAGTAAGGTTCAAACATAGGTACAAAGTACACAAATATTTTTTTATTACAGGAAACACAGCTCATCAAAACACCAGAACTTCCGCGTGTAGAGATCTTCCGTGCCAGCTCCAGACTTCTGTGATGCTTTGATTGCAGACATTTCCCTGTAAATTGTGTCTTCAGGGTGTGCAGCTTTTTAGTAATATCTTCATTCCGCAATGTACAGTTTACAAAACTTGATAACTCTGATTTTATGGTTTCCAAGCTAGCACTCCTGATGTTTCTCATCTTGTAATGCTTGCATTTGATGTTTCAAACAGATGGATGTTCCTTCAGTAATTCAATAAAATGTATTGTGCTAGTCCTTGTCCACTCAAGGGGTTTGGTGGGTGGTGGTGAGCGGACGTACTCCCCCTCTGAATGATGGTGCATCACTGATCTGAGTAATGAAATGGCTCTGACCCATCAACATGTTGGTGATGCGGCTTCATGTTGAAAAAGTCGTTTTTCAGCGCATCCATCTAACACTGCGAGCATCATGATGCATAGTGTGTATGGGGCTTTAGGGGCAGCCACCACAGGACCCAGGGAAAACGTGTCTGCAGATCTGTGGGCAACATCCTTAAGATGGAAAGAGGTGAATGTGGACTGGCGTAACCAAGCACCAGCGCTCAGCCCTCTATGTACAGCCAAATACTTTTTGAAAGCCAGAGAGGGACCAATGCCCCTAACATCATGCGCTCTAGCCTGCACAGACGTGGTGGTGGAATCATCAAGAGTCAAGTATGCCTATCTGATGGCTTCCCGTATCCAAAAAGAGATAGTATTCCTAGACACCTCTTTCTTGTACGGCCTGTGCTAACAATAAGTCTGCGGCAGCCTGGTCCATGGTGCCAAGTCCTTTTAAGATAGCAACACAGGGCCCGGACAGGGCACAACAAACGCTCTTGAGCATCACCACCCACAAGTCATTCAGTGATGGAATGGAAAACGAAGTGAACATGTCATCGTGCACAGGGGGATTTTGGGTCTTGGCCACAAATTCCGGGATAAATTCAAAGAACAACAACCCCCAACCCCTGGCGTGCTTCACCTCATAGCTCAGATCGTGGAGCTCTCCTACCCTCTTGGAAGATGCCAAGGCCAGCATGCGTTGCCAGATATCACAAGATTCCTTGCTTTCATCTGTTTTTTAACCGGATCCAGCTAGGTGCTAGAAATTATCCTATTGTTAAGACCGAAGGTTTGTTCTCGTATGAACAATTTTATTTTATGTTATTCATTCTAATTCAGTTTTAAGCTTTTGAATTTTCTCATCCTTTGTATCTCCAAATTCCAATGATACTAGCCTCAATGAGAAGTGTCTGCCAGTTCATTACTATACTCTTTATAAAGGAGTTGACTCAGATGTGTGCTGATTTCACCAAACTCACTTTTCATCATTGAAATACTGCAAAAACAAAAATTAATATGAACTTACCAACACCATCCTGAGAAAATCCATAATTTCCAATGACTTGTATGGTGACTTGAGTTACTAACGGAAATACTCTTGTCATAAGGGCAACCATGTCGTTACCAGCAGCCTCTCTTGCAGCTTCCAGAGATTCAACAACATCTCCACTTGTGAGAGCAGCCAAAATCTCCCGCAACGCAGCTGTAAAACCAGTCATTATTTAAGATGCCAAGTGAAGAAAAATAATATTAATAAATTATATTGCGCAGAATATAATCACCAAAAACAAAGTGTGTACAAAATTAAACATGAGCTACAATTAAATGAAAGCTACTTTACTATTAGATGCATTACGTACAAAGGCACCCAAAATGTGAGGGAGCAGTCATAACAAACCACTAAAAAATTGTGAGAAGCTTCAAAAATGAAAATAGTAACAATGAAAACTTTTCCAAGCTTTGGAAATCTGTTGCACAAAATTGAATTACTACTGTGTTTGGCATTTAAAGATTTAACTAAACTACAGTACGTTTAAGTCTTCTGAGCTATTCCATTTTCAGGTCTACCATTTTGCTAGTTTTAACTTTAAAATGTACTATATTTGTAGAAAAATAATGTCTAATGGGAAAATCAAAGGCTTGGATGTAGGAAAAATAATTACAATATAAACTCACATGCAGCTGCTGCAAGAGTTGGCATTTGCCGACTTTGTGAGTAAACAATGGGATACATCAGTCAAACTTTAAATGAACAATTTATCTGACCATGAACCTAATGAAAGTACATAATGTATTTCTTTATTATTCAAATATTCTATACTTGTTTGTGTTGAGTACATATATATTTCACAATATATTATTTTAATAGCCTCATTTCCAGCATCTGCTATATAAAACTTCGAGCAAAAATGGGGGACAATTGATATGTTGTCCCCCCTGGGGGGGGGCTATGTCCCCTCTGCGGATGATACCCATGGATATGTTGTAATGCCGTGCCAGTAACAGAGCGACCGCCTGCACAGAGTGCAGTGTTGGGCAATGTCCAACAAAATATTGGTGGGAAAATGTAACCTATAGTTTTTTGGGAACTAAGATAATGGTGCTTACATAATATACAATCACATACCATCTTACAATCAGCAAGAGGTCATAATTTGCCCTTGTGAACAATAACATCAGACACCTGAAAGATAGTTATATATATATAACTGCACGAAGGGTCTCTTCAGAAAATAATTCAGCCAAGGAACAACTTAACAATCCACTTCTAAAGTATACAGTAATGGATAAGCCTAAAAAGAGTTCAGAAGACCTAGGTGGGGTTCAAAACGGCTGATCAGGTAGGACACCAATTCAAAGGTTATAAATGAAAGGGTGCAAAAGCCTAACCTAGCTTAACCCTTTTAACACAACTAGTAGGCTAGTATACAAATGCATTTTCTGGAAGGGTGTCAGAGCTCAGTGGACATAGCTACCATTCATGGCCCAGTTTTTTACCCTAGTGGCTCAAATGGTTAAGCTAGGCTGGTAAATTTGATTTGGGTATAAAAACCAAATAAATTATTTGATACTGAATGAATGAACGAAGCATATAGTTCAAGTCATACAACAAATGCCAGGGCCTAAGTAAGAGGTTATTAAAAACTGAAAGGGGAATTGAGAGTAGCCTACAAGGTTTTACCCCTTCTCCACCGGCCTGTTGCACTGCTGCAAATGCTTGCATACTGCATGAGACCCCCTGTCGAGCGTGAGTATCAATCATTTTTTGCTCCCACTAAATTTTATGTCATTCATATTTTTCCTTTATATTCTTATGTGAAAACATTGTGTATATATCAATGAATATTTTTTACCACATTGGAAAAAAAAATACAGTAAGGATATCAGAAAAAATAGGAATATTTAGTGGAAAATGTAATTGCAGAGGTAGAAATAGTTATAAAGTAGTAGAAATAATAGTAAAGTAGTAGAAATAAAGTAGCAGAAAAAGCAGTACAGTATTAGTAAAATACTAGTAGTAGTAATAGCAGTACTAGTTTTCTTACTGAAACAGTTAGTCCTAGGTTTAATACAAAAACAGCGTATACATCAATGAATGTTTACGGTATTGGCAATAATAATAATAATAATAATAATAATAATAATAATAATAATAATAATAATAATAATAGTAATAATAGGAAATAACATCTCTCCCATATGTAGGAAGTGCAATACGAAAAATGAAACCATAAACCACATACCAAGCGAATGTTCGGCACTTGCACAGAACCAGTACAAAAAGAGGCATGATTCAGTAGCAAAAGCCCTCCACTGGAGCCTGTGCAAGAAACACCAGCTACCTTGCAGTAATAAGTGGTACGAACACCAACCAGAAGGAGTGATAGAAAACGATCAGGTAAAGATCCTCTGGGACTATGGTATCAGAACAGATAGGGTGATACGTGCAAATAGACCAGACATGATGTTGATTGACAAAATCAAGAAGAAAGTACCACTCATTGATGTCACAATACCATGGGACACCAGAGTTGAAGCGAAAGAAAGGGAAAAAATGGATAAGTATCAAGACCTGAAAATAGAAATAAGAAGGATATGAAATATGCCAGTGGAAAATGTACCCATAATCATAGGAACACTAGGCACGATCCCAAGATCCCTGAAAAGGAATCTGGAAAAACTAGAGGCCTAAGTAGCTCCAGGACTCATGCAGAAGAAAAGTGATGGACTCTTAACGAGGCAGGATGCAACCCGGAACCCCACTATAAATACCACCCAGTCGAATTAGAGGACTGTGATAGAGCAAAAAAATAATAATAATAATAATAAAAGCAACAGCATCTTGTGACCAATACATGTACATACAGGGCAGTTTATTCACCCCATTATCATCAGCAAGCTATAAAAAACATACATCTCATCACGAGTAATAGGTCTCCATAGAAGTTCTTTCACCTTACACTTTCCCATTGAATGAAAGTACTCCTATGCCCGAGCATTCAATTTGTCAATTACATCACCACAACAAAGAAAGAAAAAAATGCATCACGTAAGCAGATGAAATCTGGTGTGTAAGCAGGAATTCCATTGTCAACCCCCGTGAATCAGGGGGGATGGGTCTGGGCCCACGTCACAAGATGGAACAGTTATGAACTGCTAACCTCATCGACAATAGGTTCAATGTCTTCCAAACACTCGTTGTCACTGTCATCCTCTAAGAAACTATCACTATAATCATCTGATAGATTTGGCAGGTACTCAGACCCTTACTCTGAAAGACTATCATCTGACATGATACTGAGAAAAAAAAAACATATAAAATAACTACAATCAAAAGGGAAAAAGGTTTAGAATTCAAATCTACATGGTTTGCGGACAAAATCGTGATCATCCTTCTCAGATAATAGCATGAGGCGTACTGGCATGTGTTGGCCAGTACCCCTCCTAATATCCCATATGAAAATGATGTCACGACGTCCATCGGACACTCATTGGCTAGAATGAATTGTGGGTGGAGCTTCAACACCTCTCTCGTACACAATACTGTGTCTGGAAACCATCCAAGCTGAAGAAAACAGCTTTGCTTTTCGAGGAGGGATGAAAGACGTATAAGCGTATGTCGCGGTCTTTTATTACTGGACCGTAAAAGACGTACATGTGTACGTCCCAGTACTGAAGGGGTTAAAGGTGTAACGAGAGGAAACCCTCGCTGGTGCACTATAAATCAATTGTCAGGAGAGGGTGAAAGTATGATGGAAGAAGAGAAGACGAATGCTGGTACAGGGGTAGTTTACAGTTTAGTTGGCCAGGCCGTGCAACACCTTTTGCCCGGCCCATAATCCCTCCACCAAGGTAAGTAGTCCCTTCGACCTGGAAGACCTACAAGACCCTCGAGATGCGACCATTCAAAACAGTCAACATGGCGTCACCGTCTACTCCTCATCCCGTCCGTCGCACGTTGCTTTTGCCGCTGCTAACCCAGTTACGTTTTCGGTCTTGATCAAGCTCTGTGACGATATTGACGTGTTACATTCGTTGCTTTTTAAAAGTGGCCTTTTAGGTGATTTTAGTAGTCAATATGAAGGCTGCAAAGAGGGAACAATGAGCCTCGTGAAAGAGGAAGACAGTTTTGTGCTCTAAGTCAGGTTAGTGTGGTTCGTTTGGCTAGGCAACAACCTTTGTTACTACACTGGGGGGTCTAGGGGGCGAAGCCCCCCAGCCAGGTTAGGGCACGTGCCCTAAGTCAGGTCAGGTTGGTTTGTTTGGTTAGGTCACAATCATTGTTACTATACTTGGGGGTCAAGGGGGGCAAAGCCCCCGGCCAGGTTAGGTTGGTTCATTTGGTTTAGGATTTTCTATAGTAGATCTACATTAATATTCCACGGAAGCCTAGATATGGCAGTTGAGGTTTTTCTATGCAGTTTTACCTCCTGAACAAGAATTTTAAGTAATATTTATTCGGACAACTGTAATTAACCGCCAGGGGCCAGTACTAAACACGGCAAAATACATTGGACGCCCCAATCCTTAGTGGATGTCGTATCCACGGTTACATTCCTTGCAGTCTGTGCAGAAATATTCTTTAGAATTACCTTTTCTAAAACCCATTACAGCACGTTTTCAAAAATTGCGCCAAAACATATGCACTCCATCTTGTTTGTATTCGTCCGCCAATTATCTAGCAGACGATACTTTTGGCCAACTAAACTATAGGCGCTCCTGGTAAGGTGGATTCTTGTGCCTACAAGACACTTGTTTGGCGGCCTCTGATTGGCTGGTACTGGGAGGTAGGCTACTCGCTCAGTCTCATTATTTTCCTCTGTGGCTTAGAAAAAAAAGCAATATGTTTATATTTCTTCAATCATCTCTCGCTTTGCTCAAGATAGGAAAGTTTTGGTCATACCAAAGGATTCGGTAATAATTCTACAACTAAATATTCTTTTCCTGAAACCAATAAGATAAAACACAAAGGAATTACAATGAGTAAAAGTGAAGAGGAAATATTTCATTCTTTATACCTATTTTATTTATCATTGGATTTTTAAAATAATTCATGTCATCAAGATAAAATAAAACTTGTGTTTTCATACAATACAATCTCCCTGAATACGCTGGTGCCTTCAGATTTTACATGCGTGTAATAAGTGAAGGGAAAATGAAGAATATGTCTTATTATGTTGCATGTACTTGACTCAGCCTGAAAGGAAGTCAATCTTCCTTAATTCTGTGTTGTTTATTACTTCACTGAGATTATTATTTCATATCACTCAAATAAGTCTCTGATGTCTCTTTCATTTGAAAATATATTCATATAATAAAATTAAAAACAATATTCTGAAACAACCTGATTAAAGCTTAGACTGGGTTGAAGAGTACGAACTCTGTTCACAGAGTTCAACTTCTTTGCTGGACTGAATTCTCCACTTCCCGCCTAGATCTCAGCTGTTACCAGATGCATCCATCTGATTATTATTATTTTCTTTATCAGATATGTCCAGACATACTGTATGATATTGGACTGAAAATGTTCGGCAGTCATAATGGGAATTCTGTGTATTTAATTACAGAAAATGTAATGATATAACATGGTAAATATTGTCGAAACTGCAACCTCTTATATTGCTAATTGGCAACTCAAATTTCTTGCTGAGACGACCAACGCAACGACATCTTGCAGATCTCATTCTCTCAGCATACTGTCAAACTTGAATAATTTACGGATGCAAAATAATAGGACATATTCTTCATTTTCTCTTCACATACTACACCCATCCAAAATCTCAAAGCACCAGTGTATTCAGGGTGATTTTATTGTATGAAAATACAAGTTTTATTTCATCATGATCGCGTTAATGATGCAAAATCTGATGATAAGTAACAACAAGCATAAAGAATCAAATACTACTTCTCTCTTCACTTTTACTCATTGTAATTCCTTTGTGTTTTATCTTATTGATTTCAGGAAAAGATGACTTAGTTGCACAATTAATACCAAATCCGATGGTGTGACCAAAAATTTCCTATCTTGAGCAAAGCGTGAGATTATTGAAGAAATAGGCTATACACATACTGCTAGTTTTCTAAGCCACAGGTGAAAATAATGAGACACTGAGCGAGCGGCCTACCTCCCGGTACCAGCCAATCAGAGGCTGCCAAACAAACGTCTCGTAGGCACAAGGGCAGATCTAGGGTACTTATCCGCGGCGGCCTAGACTATGGCAGTTGCGGTTATTCTATGCAGTTTTACCAACTGAACAAGAATTTTAAGTAATATTAATTCGGACGACTGTAATTAACCCCCCAGGGGCCAGTACTAAACACGGTGAAATACATTGGGCGCCCCAATCTCTAGTGGATGTCGTATCCGCAGTTACGTTCCTTGCAGTCTGTGCCAACTGCTTCTGTAGAAATACTGGCACAAGAATCTACCTTAAATTAATCGACTCTAGGTACCTACTAAAAGGAGGAAAGGGGTTACAGCTACTAGGGGCGTAATACCTAGGCTACTACCTAGTAGGTAGCCTATGGATAGCCGCAAAGAACCTACTAGGTAGCTAGGTACCTAGGTACCTAGCCTACTACCTAAGGTTTAGTAATGCCTACTGCTCATCATGTGAGGTGCACTGACGGTACTACCTATCCCCTTACGAGAAGTATGGGTTATTAACTTGGATTTAATAATCTCCTAAGCATCCAATTTTAAGTTTTGCGCAGATGAAATTGGAAAAAATGTTGCCCACCATACCGTAAAGACCGTAAAGATGGTTAGGCTCATTCTTTCCTAGCCTGAAGTAAGGAGGGCTAAATTTGCAGACTAGCCTTTGATTAACTTCCTCCTTCGCACATTACATCTACCTTTAGCTTTGTCAGGTGTAAAACTCTCGGTGAAACTCGTTTCCGTAGCTGCCATTTTTAGAATATAACGGGGGCAAGTTCTATAGTACAGACTACACAGTAGTAGTAGTAGTAGTAATAATAGATATTAGCTTTTGAAGCGGCTCCCTAACTCTCTATATTTCTCATTTGCTTGTGCTTGTTCAAGTATATTGTCTCTGTAACACCATATTATCTTCAATAAATTCCTTCTTATTTTTCAATTTCTTCTTTCGATAGATCTGCGAATATTAAGATGGGTTAGCTACTAGTTCCTCTTTATTTTCTTAATGTACGTGGCTGCTGCGCTAACCTACGCCTATTCCAAATTTTAACATAAGCTAGGCAATAAAGTAAGATATTTTTTAAGTTTACTGTTATTCCTGACCAGTTCTCGGAGTTCTCGAGTAAACTAAAATATCACTGTCAGTCGTTTCTTATTTGACGATGCCTCTTGCTCCAAGACTCTAATTCATATGAAAAACGAAATTTTTTAAATCTAGCAGTTAATACTTTACCAAAAAAATTTCCATTATTCTTATTGTGAAATCTCGAGTGCTTCCTCTCTCTCTCTCTCTCTCTCTCTCTCTCTCTCTCTCTCTCTCTCTCTCTCTCTCTCTCTCTCTCTCTCCATGTTTGTATATGCTTTACATGCATGTATTTTTCAAAACAAGCCGTATTTCTACATTACTCACCCTCAATTAATTACATACCACATACTATACAAACAATGTATCAAACACCCTTTAGACTTTCTATTTCATCACATTTAAAATCCAAACTTTACTTCCAAAAGGGAAAATTAGATCAACAACTGCCTGCTCTCTCTCTCTCTCTCTCGTCCTCGTCTCTCGTTTCTCATTCTCTCTCATCTCTCCTCTCCTCTCTCTCATCGTCTCTCTCTCTCTCTCTCTCGTCATAATCCCATTATTCGATTAAAAGTCATACTTAGTATTCGAAATCTTACCACAGAAATGGAAAAATTCGAAATCTGATATTTCAAGATTAAAATTAGCCGTGATCAATGAAAAGAAAAAAAAAACAGTAATAGCCTTGCATACAGGTTTAAAAGAAAACTATAAACTCTAAAGTGATAAACAAACAAACCAAAGAGAGAAGGATTTGATTGATGGACACAAATGAGTGCCAATGAAGGAGTTCAAGAAGTAAATGACCTCAGTCCATAATGAACTACTACCTCAGAGATTGTACGAAATATTTACCCAAAACTACCGCCATAGGAAGTGCGGAGTGACGTGTCTTAGAATCCTGTAGCCACTTCCCCCATTGACAGGAGTCCAGAGTATCTTGAGAAGAAGAAAAAGAACCCTGTATGGTGGATTTCCCCCGGCCATTATTCTTGTTGGACTCCAGTCATTATTGCACTTTTTTTTCTTAACTCTTGGGGCATGGAGTTTGCTGGTCCACATTCAATGTTCATGTTGTAAAAGGCTACACATGCCTCACACTAATATTACACACACACACACACCCGCGCGCGCGCGCACACACCACACACACACATATATATAGTATATATATATATATATATATATATATATATATATATATGCATTTGATTTTAAATCACGAAGGAATAAAAACACTTGATGATTATACTAACATAGTTACAACCACGAAGGAAAAATTGAAACACTGGAGATGCTAAGTACTTTCGTCTCATCACTTAGAAATGTTCACAACAACTAAAGATACACAGAAACAAGGGCCTGTATAAATGATGGGTACATTTCATAAAGGAATACAAAATGTTTGGGAAGTCACAGAACGGTCAATCGATTAAAATCTAAATCTACTTATTGGTAATCCTCTTTATTCTGTCTTTCAATTCCTTCGGGGACATATGTTTTATGACCGAGTCAAAAGAAAATAATCCTTAACTTGCATAAAAATCATTCACCCAGGTTAACTGAATCAAAACAGATTCAAACAAGTACCTTGAAATGGTTTCGTAACAACGTGACGATATTTGGCTTTGCGTCCAATGTATTCTGTGGGACTTTTCACGTAAATGTGAAAATAAAGCATTATTTGTCTGACCTGTTCTTACTGAGTATTTATGTTGTTTTAATTCTTTGCTGGTCTGACCCAAGTAAAATAAAAATATTCCTCTAAAAGATAACAATATTGTATACAAAATTCCATGAATGGATGGTAATTTATTTTACTTAGGTCAGACCAGCAAAGAATTGAACGCCAGATTGAAAAAGCACAAATACTCAGTAAGAACAGCTCAGACAAATTATGCTTTATTTTTGCATTAAAGTGAAAAGTCCCACAGAATACACTGGACGCAAAGCCAAATATTGTCACGTTGTAACGAAACTATTTCAAGGAACTTGTTAGAATCTTTTTTTATTCAGTTATCCTGGGTGAATAATTTTTGACCCGTTCATAAAACATATGTTCCAGAAGGAATTGAAAGATAGAATAAAGAGGATTACCAATAAGTAGATTTAGATTTTAATCGGTTGACCGTTCCGTGACCTCCCATACTTTTTGTATTCCATTATGACCAGTACCCACCATTTATATAGGCCCTTGCTTCTGCGTATCTTTAGTTGCTGTGATCATGACTTGGTAATAAGACGAAAGTACTTAGCATTTCCAGTGTTTACATTTTTCCTTCGTGGCTGTAACTTTGTTCATATATATATATATATATATATATATATATATATATATATATATATAGATATGATATTAAGACAAGGTATAATGAATTCTATTAAATGATATGTGTAACTTTATATTTATGAATATGTCACATATGTATAAGTGACAGAAAGAATATACATATATGTGTGTGTATGTATGTATGTATATATATATATATATATATATATATATATATATATACGTATGTGTGTGTATTAAGTATAGAGACTGGTTAAATAACCCACTTTTATTTATATGTATTACTTGTACAAATTTAATGCGTGTCCCCTTCAATTTACTCCCCATTTGCATTAATACAACGCTGCAGAGTTCTTTTCCACTGAGAGAGAGAGAGAGAGAGAGAGAGAGAGAGAGAGAGAGAGAGAGAGAGAGAGAGAGAGAGAGAGCTGTCATGCAAAAATTCAGTGTTCTCACTCATCCGCCTATCTTTCAAGTTCATCACTGCTGCTACTTCGACTTGTTAAAAGGGCAATCTCGCCTCTTAGCCCAAGGTGTTTTATATATACCCATCGTAACTTGCAATAAACGGAGCCCTTGTCTAAGCAAAGGCGTTGAAATGGTTTCTTCCACTGAGGAATTCTTTCTAGATCGATCACAAAGCATCGTTGCGTATATGAAATCTGTCTTTCGTGATCTAGGTCACTTGAGTCTTGATTGCCATATCTAAAATTTCTTTCCCGCCTAAATGGCGACGTCAAGTCAAATGTTTGTGCGTGGCAATGCATGGCATCGAACTAGACCTAGTGACAAAGAATTAAATAATTCTTATCATATTTTGTCTACCTTCGTCTATTATCATCTATTTGCTCTTCACAACGGAGGGTATATACTATAATGCAAGGTCTAGTCTCCAGACTTGCTATTGTGTAATTATGCAAAGAATACTACTTGCTTCTCATTGCAAACTGGGGTTAAATGGAAATATTACGTTAACTCTCATAGATTTTTGCTTGCTATTTTGCAAACACTAGTTAAACCGTACTGCCTTATGGTAGCCTATACAAGACTGTATTGAAACATCAAAATGATTGTTAATTAAAACTGCAAAGTAAGACAGCAAATGCTAGGGAGCTCGCAGTAATCACAAAATCTTCGTCCATCTGCCCAGCCTCACAAGGGAAGTTTGATCGAATGCAAGATAGCGAAAAGTGGATTATATTCCCGCTGTAAATAAGTAGGAAAATGAATGTCTTCGGTTGCCTCCGGGCAAATGTGAATGTGATTTCCATTCGGAGCCAAATTAAACCAGTTATTTACTGAGAATGAGACAAACGTTAGGACAAGTTTACTACGCAACTAAATCTACCCAAAATATCAACTTGAACATAGGCACCACAGATGATAATGACATAGCTTATCATTCTTATTTTTAAAATTATCCACCGCAGTTATCCGTGCACTCACTGCACTGCCAGACACGTGCTCGTTGTTCACTGAAAACCAACCTACGACAACCGATCATACCATGGGACAGTGATAATCGTCCCGGTCTTATAACGAGATTCACTCGTGAAAAAAGGTACGTATGGCAAGAATGAAAGGAGCCAGTCGATTTAACGGGAGAAAAATACTTCCGTTGAGCTGGCAACAGTCGATACCATCCGAGGTTCGACGACGAAATGTAGGTACTCCTCGCGTCCGCTTTCGGTTTTACCAAGTTCTCGATGACGGTATTCGCAGACCGCAGTGACGGTGACGCAGTCATGCAGTCACAGAGAGATCGTAGTTTGGTTGCCATGTGCTCTGCTTCTCTTTCATGATCACGGCTGGCAAGCTACTCGCATTGCATATTCATCGTTATTGGATGAATCCAGTCGGCTATTGCTGATCAAGTGCTTTGGATGCGTGCTTGTCTTGCATACAGATAAAACGACTCACGTAAGTTACCGAGACTGAAAACAGAAGTCAAAGTTATCACCTTGAACACGGCCATTGGCTTGAGAGCTGAGTGATATAAGAAAAATTTGATTGACTGATGCGTATCAAGAAGTTAATAGCTTCTTTACCCAAGATATTCCGTGACAATTCGTGTCCCATTACTTTAGCAATGAAGCAACGCAATATTAGACGGTCGTGTACCTCAAGTTATGAATGTGGTCGTATGTGGGAGGAAACAGAGTTCCAGTGATTATAGCTTTCAACGAACGGACTACGCTCGATCAACGACAGGTACTGCGTTGGGTATGATGGTGACGTGCATGGCTTTCCAAGTAAGGTATTTTGTAAAGTATTCTCATTCTCTCTCTCTCTCTCCCTCTCCCAGGTAATTTTCCGTTACCCGCCTCCCTATGACTCATTTCCTCGGCGTTTGGCTCCCCGGTCCCTCCCACCCACCCGGTAATTAGACCTTGGCGACAAAGTATTTTTTTATGTTCAGAGAAATCGTCCGATATCGGTTGCCTATTTTTTTTTTAACAATGTCATTATTGTCTTCGTAAATGATAACGCCGGTTAACTTTTAGTGAAGTAACGTACCAAGTATTATCGGGCGTTACACTAATATTTTTTTAGTGTAAAGATAACAAAGGTTAATAATTAATCTTCATTTACGTAGTTGCTTAACGTGGTATTGTTACTTTTATCTTTATGGTATAATGTAGTGGCAGCATAATTTTCAGTACATTTCCTGTTAATTGAGGTGAATAGCAGTCGTAAGTTAATCGACTATCAATAACATAGCATGCAAGGCAATTTGCAAAGGTGATGAAGACCTTCTCCTTCATAAGTTTTAGGTAGAATTATAGACCCAATTGCGGCTTCATTATGGTTTGAACAGAATTGAATCTACAAGACGTGAGGTTGGATATCTATTTAAAACGCATTAGCCCTGTTTTTCTTGAGAGCATATTTTAAGATGTGCTTCCAACATACTTTTGTAATGTTTAAGACCAAAATTATGTACCCCCTTCTTGGCCCCCAAGGAACCTTGGCTGCAACATCAGTCAGCTGCGTGGCGAAGCTTTTTGAGTCTTATCTGGAGAAGAATTTGAAATGGCAGCACAATATTTTCACTACTGTTTATTAATTATCTACCTTTGGAAATGACGTTTGCTCCCCATGTGACAAAACTAAAATACCTTTTATCTCATGATTCGTTACAGGAAGTTTAGTTTGAATTGATCTAGTAGTTGAGAAGAGTCCGGGGTAGGACTATAGTTTATGGGAGATATGCGTGCTTCATATACAGACAGCCGTTGCGTGTGTATTTGTGTGTGTGTGTGTATATATATATATATATATATATATATATATATATATATATATATATATATAATGTGTGTGTACCAGTTTTTTTGCTCTTTCTTAGAGTTGTTTGCCAATTAATTCTCAGCAATTCCTTGGATGAGGTAGCCAGTCCTGTGGCCTTCTTCAAACTATACTCGGTTTTTTTTCCATCTGTCCATCCGCCTTGGTGGTCGCGCATGGTAACACTGCGTTCCGGGCTTTAAATAGTTACGCTATGTGTAAGTTTTAGGTAAATAAAAGGATATCTGGGTGTACGTCTGCAACTGAAAAGTTTTTCAATAATTTACTGTATGCGAATTACACCGTTAATATTCGAAATAGAATAATATTTAAAGCCCGGAACGCAGTGTTACCATGCGCAACCACCAAGGCGGATGGACAGATGGAAAAAAACAGTATAGTTATTACATTTGACTTTCAGTTTGGTACACAATTTCTTGTTAATGTCAGTGAGAAACCCTGGAAATATATATATAATATATACATACATACATACATACATACATACACACGTGTGAGTGTGTGTAGGCGCAAACTTTTAAAGCCAATTTTTTAGCTATCACCTGCTCCATTGAAAGCTCAACGCAGTTTCACCTTGTGCACACCAAGAATAATAGGGTGCACACAAGGTTTCCGCGACATCAAACCTATTCATTTTGGAGTATATATGTCTGCCCTTCCGTCATTCCAGCACATTAGTCCATTAATATGACCGTATTTGTTAACTATATAAAAGAAATAGGTATAACATGATGGCGTTCCCTCTCTTTTTTTCGTGCCGCCATTCCCACTTTCGCTTGTTCTAGCGCTGCTGCAGATCCTCCCACTGCTTCCCCTAGGGGGAGGGCTAGCGCCGTCAGTGTACCTCACACGGTGCACTGTAAGCATTACTTAAAGTTCTTTTCGGCTTCCTTTCGGTCCTTATAGCTGCAACCCCATTCATTCCTATTGCTATAATTACCTCCGTTCATATTTTCTTTCTTCCATCTTCCTCTTCACCCTCTCTGACAATTGATTCATAGTGCAACTTCAAGGTTTTCGTCCTGTTACACTTTTCAAACCTTTTTATTGTAAATTTCCTTTTCAGTGCTGAATAACCTCGTAGATCCCGGCACATGGCATTTAGCCTAAGTTCTATATTGTGTCTATCTATCTCTTATGCATGAAGCCTTAGTGGTATTTTCATTCAGCCTCCTTACCTTCCCTGTCAGACTCTCGGAAGTTAAATTTCCTTCATCTTGGGACTTGACGATAATGCCATTGAAGAAGTGAAATGAAGTGAAGTCACGAAGCTGTGAAAAATGAGTAAGAAAGAGAGAGGTCTGAGTCATGCGCCTAGTGACAGTCCTTTGCTTTGATACGTGCATCATGCATGGCAGCAAGTTTCAGGAGGTTGAGAATTTCTTTACCACGAGCTGGAAATGGTGAGATTGCTCGTGGATTTGAGGAAGAATGGCATCTTGCTGTTCGGTGACAAGTGCAAATACATCACTTCTCGTGCAGGTTTATTTTCTGTAAATTTTGGCAAAAGATGAAGATGATTTTTGAGAATATACAGTTACTGAAATTTATTTATATCACAATTAATTACTTGACTGCTTTGTGCTGTAGATTTTGTTTGTTGTGACTTTGTATACAAAGACTTCCATATGTATAGCCTATATAGTGCACGTATATAATATTTCACGCAATTGTGTATTAATGTATATATATTCGTAATTCAGTAATGAAAGATATTTCAACTGCTGAATTAGCTCGCTTTGAAATATGAAGAAGAGTAAAATGAATGAATTCCTATAACAATTATTGCTTTGTAAATTTGGTCTTATCGCCAGGTATCTCAGGATTGTGGAAGTCTTTGTATAAAAAGCTCTAACAGACGAAACTAATAATATATAAATATAAATTTGTATTTATATATATGTATATACGTATATAATGTGTGTGATAACTCATATATATATATATAATATATATATATATATATATATATATATATATATATGTATATATATATACATATATATATATATATGTGTGTGTGTGTGTGTGTGTGTGTGTATGTATATATATAATTGCAAATATAATATATTTTACATGTAAATTTTCTGACTCACCTTGGGAATCAGAAATCTATAGCTGTGAAACACGTTCCCCTTTTTTTTCATTTCCATTCCCCTTCATATATACATATATAGATATAATATAATATATATATATATATATCTATATATATTTATATATAATATATATAATATATAGTATATTATACCAAATTTGTAATGATGTTTTCCTTATTTCCAGACGAAATTGGTTCATGACAATGTTGAAGAATCTCCAGAAATATCTGAAGAAAGAACACAGAACACCCAAATGGAAGAAACTTTTTTCTGCCGATATACAAGATGCTTCTCCAGTCACTGATGAGTTGACTGTCTACCCAGGACCAGTGGAGATTGGAAGGCTGGCTATTTCAGCCACAAATGAGAAATTCCCTGCTGGCGTTGCTTCACGCCATGGCCGGAGCAATAGAAATGTGGAAATTGCAACGAACGATATTGTGATTCATTATGAGTCTAACCATTCTAAGGAGAACGATGCCGTCGTAGAAAACGGCTCACAGAATATACCAGCTAGTGACGATTTCGGAGTCTGTAGTAATGATACTGGCCATCAAGAAAAGTGTGCTAGACCACATGATTCACCGAGACTTAATCTCCATGAAGAATATGTTGCATGCATTGACCCACATGACATTGATTCTGATGAACCCTGCAGGCTGCCTTTGGAAACACAAATAACTAATGATGGTGATGGATCAATATTGCATGTTGAGTTATGCGGCACTGGTCCTAATGAAGAATGTACTGTATCTCATGACGCACCTGAATTAACCTTGGATACGCAGAGTAATGATAATTTTGAAGGATATGCAACATATTTTGATAATAATCAAACTATTGATCCTCTTGTAAATCAAAATAGTGATCTTGGCAGAGTGTCGTTAGCATCTTTAGAAACTCCAAATATTCAAGGAGGTAGGGAGTCTGCTGTAAGCTTTTGTATGCAGAACAGTAGTTATTGCGAGGGTTCTTTAGCCTGTGACGGTACACAAAGCATTTATTCTATTGATGAGTTACCCAATGTGTATCCTGTAGAAGATAAATGCCAAGAAGTGTCTGACTCATCTTATACACTGAATACTGGACATGGAGAAAAACAAATAGTTTCTTTTTACAATAAGCCCACTTTAAAGTGTCCAGACGAAGTGGTATCTGAGGATGCAGAATATTGTGACCACAGCCAAGAATTGAAAATTCAACATACTGACGAGGATACTCTTTCAGTAGAAGATCTACAGGTGGTTGGCTCTGATGAAGACCTTGAAGTATCTATTCCCAATGGCTCAGTGTTTTGTGACGAAACTGGAATATCCGACACTTCCAACTTCAACTCAGATATAGATTGTACAGTACAATTTTATCCTCAAAATACTTATGCTGAAGAAGTATTTTTAACATCTTCAGATGAGCCCCACGCTTTACCAGTCAGAGACTTATTTATGAGAAACAGTCACAAATCTACAGTGGCTACTAAGTACCCATTTTTCATGGTAAAGAAAAGCAAGACACCAATGGCCAAAGTCAAACCTTGGGTTCGAAGTAAGAAAATTGATTATCCAGTTGAGGAAGTCTCTCTCCAAAAAGTTTTGGACTTCTATTTTTTACTTATGGGAAGTTATCCCCTCATTAAGCTCTTATCTGGAGATTATCTTACATCCTGTGCACAAAAACAGCTCACATCATATAAATCACCTTTACCACTAATGTGTGCAAACCCTGACAATTTTTTGCCTGAAAGAGGTAGACCTAACTTTCCGATGCTAAACAATGATGGTTGTGAGCATTGTCCTACACTGACTATTGCTGATGGAATCCAGTTAGCGCACCTATTTATACAAGATATGAAACAGAATGTTGATATGAATTTAAGTCAGATTTTTAAGCAAGTTCACGATCATCATTTTTATTTAAGCCAAAGGCGTAATGGTCCTGTGAAATGTAACAGTAAATATAAAACTCAAATTTCAAGTGAGATTACTTTTGAAGAAATCCTGTTCAGGGGAAAAATAATCCCAGACACCGATGAAGAGGTTGATATGACTGCTAGCAGTTGCTCGTCGTCTTTTACTGAATCAAGTGTTGGTTCTGTGTCAAGGCCACTTCTTAATAGACACCAAGTGACTAGTTCATCTGTGTTGATGATTAATGAAACTGATAAGGGGGAGTCTCTTGAAAATTCATCGTTGTCTTTGCACAGCAGAGAAGGCACCTGCGATCTCTCGATAAATGACCTTGATGTCCCTCCGTGCAGTAAGGGGGATAATATGGGTGAGTATGATGAATGCTCAGCTGAAGTTACGTCCGAGAAACATCTGTATTATGAAAAGAGATTTCCAGGAACTAATGAAGAACTTGAAAACTTGAATTCGGACCATTTTCCATCACCTGTTATTGAAGAAGCAAAACAGACTGATATTCCAACAACTGATATTCCACAACCACTTTTTGTGAATCACCCGACAACTCTATCAGCTGGTGTGATAACCAATGAAACTGTCAAGATAGAGCCACTTGAGAAATCATCATCATACCAGAACAGCACTTGTACAGTCTTAAGTAACGGACTTGAAATGGTTGAACATGAAGATTGCAACAAAATGACCTGTGCAGAAGATGATTTGCATGGGCAGAAATTTTCTGTAGTCTCAGATAACCCAACATGCTTGTATAATCATGATGGTGAAATTTTTATCCTTAAGAACAAGCAGTATATTAGGACCTACATCCCACACTCTGGAAAAGTAGTGCATGTCAACATCAACCGGAAGGAAATGTTTGGTTCTAAAGTTGGATGTCAGGTTCTCTGGGATGACGAAACTCCAGTTCCACTTTTTGAAGTTGACGATGGCTGCAAGGTTAAATTTGATGCAATTTTCTTGGCAGAAAATAATTCGTTCCAAGCCCTTGTTATCTGGAAAAACATGAAACCAAATCGCGTCACAGAACCATCAAATAGAAGTTATACTTTAATCAGTACCAAGAAGGTCGATTTCCAGAAAATTGTTATTAAAAATGGTAAAAAATACGCACAGGTTTATTTGGAAGGCGCAACGCTCTTGGCTGAGATATTGAGGGGCGCTGTGTTTTTAGATGGCAGGCATTGTGGCTATGCAGAGCTTTTTGCCTCGTCAAAGACCATTTTCTGTAAAATATCAAAATTATTATCAGGGCGACAAGGAGGCTATTATATATATGTCTGCTCTTGCCTGTGGTCTGGCACCATGCCACCGGAAGCTGAGATGCCAGTGTCTTTTAAAATGGGAGAAATTTACAGATTGACAAGTAATACATTTGTTTCAGATCCCATCCCCCTTCGCCTGTACTGTGATATAAATGGCTTTCTTAGGGGAACAGCAGAAGATTGTAAGCTAGAATTTCAAGTGGGAAATAACCCTCTTAGTATACCCTTTTCTATAGAAGACCTGCATTTTGGTAATTGTAAGGTCAAGCTTGCTCGTGACCCTGATAATTTATCAGTGAAAGCCGATGTTTTACAAGTTTCAGATTCTCAGTGGCATGTTTTATTATCACAGATATCTGAGAATATTGTACCAAATGAAACTGCCAACTTATTTGAAAAACCAGGTCCTGAATTAACCGGTGTAAAAGGAGAGAACTTTGTTTGTGAAGAACTTCAGCTGGAAGATCACCTACAGAAAAGAACCATTTCTGAAATGTCATCAGTTGAAGATATTGAGGCCAGTTATAAGCTGTCACCTTCCAAGCATAAAGCTCGAGTTTCTTCAAACCCAATGTCAGCAGAAGAACCCTCCGGAGAATGTGGGCAGAAGTCAACAAAAACTGTACATGCCTTTTTACAGACGTTAGTTACTGGATCAGGAATCGTGTCATCTACAGAACCTGATGTTGATTCTAAGCAGAAGAATGAAACGAAGCATGAGATTAGTACTACGAATGGAGAAAATGAGGGGCGAAGGAAAAATGGAAGGGACGCGGTTACCACGACGGCGCAGAGAGGTCACTGTAGAAAGAATAAGGCATCTGCTCATTTCGTAAATCCAAAGTTCTTAGGAGATGCTACTGGTTCTCTGACTAGTGCTGTGGGTGATTTTGGAGTACTGACGGTGAGCAATAAGCAGCTTAGTGGTCAAGTTCTGGCAATTTTCCACAAAAATGTGACTTACGTAAACCGTTGGCCATTGTTCAAAGATGTTCTCTTCTGTGAACAACTAGAAAATTTACCTTCTAAAATCTGGCATTGTTCCCTGAAACAGAGTCGAGGGCGCATTGGAGGTATGGATGTGGACTACGAGGCAACCCTAGCCTGGCAGGGTTTCAAACCAACGGTGGATGATATTCATTACTTCGCAAACTTGCCTAGCGATAATCCCTTCTGGTATAGTAACTCTCATCGAATCGATGGTGCTCTTGAAACCCTTGTTTTCTACAATGGAATTTACAACGAGAACCATTCACTAAACGATTCGCATCGTCATTTGTCGCTCAGTGAAGAAGAATATGTCACGGACGACCTGGCGGATTATGCTAGCTTGTTTCCTACCATAATATCGGACTGCGAGGTAGAGATTGTCGATGTAAGTGCATAAGAAATGTTTCGGGTTGTGGGTTTTTGAAAATATCGTTGATTACAGATATAAGATTTTTCAGATTTGAAATACTATAGTAGATTTACGTCAACCGTGCATTCTGATTGGCTGTTGATAAGCCAGTGACAGGGCTGGAAACTCTCAGTCTCTCTCGAGAGTTCACATGGATGGGATATATATTCCACCTCTCCTGAGGGATACGTCTATAAGGAGAGGTGGAACGTACATCCTGCCTATGTGAACTCTCTCTCGAGAGAGAGAGTTTCCAGCTCTGTGACTGGCTTATCAACAGCCACTCAGGAGCGTCGTAAGGGACTGACCTAGACATCAAATGCACGGTTGATGTGAATCTACTATAGTACTTATTTTCAATGTAATTTGAAAAGGAAATTCTAGTTCTGTGAATAGAAAAATTGCACATCTAGTTACTGCAAAGAAAACGAATAAAAAGATTGGAATTTTTCTAGTGTATAGACTGAAAGCGCATTATGTAAACCGATTTTTTTATTCATTGAAATTATAAGAGCTACTGTAAGTGGTGTTGACAGTGACAAGTGGCACTTATTATTCCAGGTGATAACAGTTAATATTATTTTAATTACATTTTCTACCCTGTAGGCACCAAAAGTTACTTCACTGTACACAAGGGCTTTTCAGCAAAGACCAGAGTTCGATTTTGGTGTCAAGGAACTATTCCAGTCTCCTGCTTCATCCAGTGATGGAGTAGGCTTGAGCTTCATCTGTACCTGGGAGTTGTTCAGCTCGGGTTTTCTACAGCGTCTCCCGCTAGTTTGACGGAGGAAAAATGCAAAAGAATATGCCTTTTATAACATGTCAAATAGCAGGTGATATGGTTTTATTTTGCCATTGGAGTTAAGTGACTTGCGTTTTGTTTTATTACAAGAACAGTGTATTTTTGTTTAATTTTCAACGGTAGAGAGAGACAATTTGCCCTTGAATAATTTTTTTATATAATTAACTTGGATATTTTTCATATTATGTACAATTAAAGAATATTTTAGCTCTAGTTTTGATCTCGGAAGAATAAATGGTGGTCATCTGTTTAACTGTTATTTTCATTTCCACTTGTGACTACTTTAATGTTAAGCTTTGTGATAAATATTTATGAAACCATACTTTCAAATACTTCTCTGAACGGCCACCTTTGTACTACGATAATTTTGGCCTATAGATACAATTTAGTTCCTAGTTCCTACAACGGATACAATTGAAAACGGTGTAAATGTGGCACAATTTCCTACGATATGATTGAAAAGTAAACGAGTTGAATTCCTGACCCATCTCTTAGTTGGAGAAAAATACTCGAACAATACAGGAACGTTTTTCCACGAATAATTCGATAACCTCCACGTTCACTTTTTCAGCATTGTTTTTAACGAGCAGATAAGATGGAATTCCTGAACTAATTGTTAATCTAATGGAACTAGATAAAAGATATGATCTTGTGTAATCGCCTTATCAGGGGAAAGCTATTGGTATATATGTTATATATATATACTATGTCTGTAGTAGTATATATATATATATATATCTATATATATATATATATATATATATATATATATATAATAAGCAGAAAGAATAAACTTGGAAACTTTACCAGGAACGTTCACGAGAGCATTATAAATTGCAAAGAAATCGATGGAAGAAAAATATTTATACAGCTATGGTGATAATACTTCATGCATGAGCCTCAGTGGCGTGGTTGATATGGTGTTGGCGTACCACCTCAGTGGTCGCTAGTTCGATTCTCGGCCATTCCATTGAGGAGTGAGAGATGTGTATTTCTGGTGATAGAAGTTCACTCTCGACGTGGTCCGGAAGTCACGTAAAGCCGTTGGTCCCGTTGCTGAATAAACCACTGGTTCCATATGGGCAACGTAAAAACAACAAACAATTTGACCTTTTAAATCTGGATATATGTAAAAGCAGAAATCCACTTACACTCATATATATACACAAAGAAAGAAGTAAACTGGCTCCAAAGAAATTCAAGGCATCAGTCATTGAAAATGAACCGTTTTATCGAGCGTGAATAGCCAAGTACAGTGGTCTAGCTATAGTCATCTAGTACAAGAGTTTTATTTATTTATTTATTTTTTCAATCCACACTGACAGACCTAGGATTTGTCACTATTCTCTCTCTCACTATAATCATCTAGTGCAAGAGTTTTTTTATCCACATGGACAGACCTATTTAAAAGTTATTTTCCTAGGATTTGTCACTGTATTACTCTCTCTCTCTCTCTCTCTCTCTCTCTCTCAAGACATTTATAAACTAAACCTAAAAAATAGCAATTAGCTAAGATAACAGGCTTACACAGATGAGAATGTCATTCTATAAGTAAAGCGTAGTATATAATTCCGGCGCATTGTCCTCAAGACCTAAATGTCATAAGCAATCTATCATTAAAGAGGGCGAGATACAGACGCACCAACGAGAGAACACAACGTAAACTGAAGTAAAGCAATGGTTGTGATTTCAGCTGAGTAAACTTGCAACACCAAACCCCACTAAAAAAAGAAAAAGAGAGACAGACAGAGACTTAATTGAAGCGAATGCTATGGAAGTGGTGTCAGAAGTTCGCTACGGAGTGATAATAATAGTACTAACAATAATGACAATTCAAACAACTGAGAGTCGGGGTTGTGTTGCGAATGCCAGCAGCAACTTCAACATTTGTCACAACAGCCTTCGGAAGTGCGAATCACCAGCTGATAAAACATTGCTCTTTTCGCTTCAGAGTTCTAGAGTCCTCGGCAAGCGCATATATATATATCTATATATATAATATATATATAATATATATATATATATATATATATATATATATATATAGTATATAAACCTAAATGCACGAAAATCGCTTTAAATGTGAAAAGGGGTCGAAAGTACGTGTCTACCCATTCTCTGAGGCAGATAAGGATGTCTATATTTTGTTCATATACGTTATAGTGTTCATAAAACAGGCTGGAAATTAAACAGCCTCTATAGTATCGCATAACATGACATAAAAAAGAAAACGGATCTAAAATCTACTTGTTGCATGCGTAAATTAAGAGTACGTAAATGAGTTCCCGTTTTCTATTCCGAGTACGAAGGACAGACGTACTGCCGCTTCTTGACTTACTACTTGGGAGTTGAACAGCACCTTACTACAATTTTATTACGAAAAATAGTAAACCACTAATGTGAAACATAGATATATATGAAATTTGGTCTCATATCACTAGGAAGAAGGTATAGTATAGCCCACAATCTTTTCAATCTATCGGCGCTGAGACCCTAGGCTGTTTTTTTTTCTCTTTCAATATGAAGATTACAAAACAAAACAAAATTAGCCTAGGGTTATCAGCGCCGATAGATTTTTTTTCTTTTCAATATGAAGATTACAAGTGCCTCAGTGTCGTGGTTGGTATGGTGTTGGCGTCCCACCTCGATGGTCGCGAGTTCGATTCTCGGCCATTCCATTGAGGAGTGAGAGATGTGCATTTCTGGTGATAGAAGTTCACTCTCGACGTGGTTCGGAAGTCACGTAAAGCCGTTGGTCTCGTTGCTGAATAACCCACTGATTCCATGCAACGTAAAAACCATACAAACAAAACAATATGAAGATTACTTTTATTTACCGCCTCAGAATTGCACATGCATAGATTATGGCTGCCCCTTCATCGTCAGAAGAAATGTGAATGCAACTGCCATGATCAAATTATCTCTGGAAACCTCTGTGCTACCCATGTTAATAATGGACGTCTGCTTTTGGACAGGTAGACCCCGTTAACCCAGCAGGGCATACCGTACACGTACGCAGACCAGTCTGCGTATAGTGTCACTGTGGTGTTTTTGTATGGTAACACTGCGTCCCGGGCTTTAGATAGTTACATTAGCTTACATTCAACGATTAAAATAATATCCTATTTCGAATATTAACGATGTAATTCGCATATAGTAAATTATTAAAACACTTTTCAGTTGCAAATGTACACCCAGATATCCTTTTATTTACCTAAAACTTACACACAGCGTAACTATTTAAAGCCCGGGACGCAGTGTTACCATACAAAAACACCACAGGCGGATGGACAGATGAAAAAAAACAGAGTATAGTCTATTGTTGTTGATTTAGATCAGCGTTTCTTCAAGTTTGGTCCGCGGAGCCCCAAGGGTCCGTGGAATGTTCCAAGGGGTCTTCAGGATAATGTGAGTAGGAAGCGTTGCTGTTAAGTTCACTAAAATTTGTGTGCAAAATTGTAAGATTAATAATGTTGTGAAAGTTATTTCAAGTAAAATTTAAACATTTATGTTGAAGATAAGCCATTAGTGAATAATTCAGCAGCCATTTTAGTACTATATATTATACCCTGTAAACACTTTTAAACCCAAGAGGGACATTATCACAATAAGGGGTCCGCTACATGAGTCATTTTAATAAGAGGGTTCCGCTGCACAAGAAAGTTTAAGAAACACTTATTTAGATCAATCCGGCGATGTATACTGGCAAGGGCTCTTGTTCTCAAAGCAACCCGTCAAATTGTTTATAAACTGCACAGATTTCTATAACAATGAAGATATTTTCTTTCCGAGTAATCTTAATGCCAATGGCACCTTGGCGTAAAAAGTATATAATTTAGAAACATGCACTTTCCCATGGTACTACGCATAACTGCAGTATAAGCTAACCCTTTTTTTCAGAACCTGATGCATGAGAGTCCTTTCTCAAATACAGCTCAATATACATAATTATATCCCATGGTATTGTATTTGTTGTTCTTTTCGCAAACGCATACATGGCACACAGAAGAGGTCACATTTGAAGAACACCCAAAACCCAGAATCTACGGGAGATATATTGATGATATCTTTACCACAAAAAAAGGGCGACAATGACATAGAAGAACTAGTACATAAACTCCAAGCAAATTCTTCATTAAATTTTACGGTAGAAAGAAGTGATGAGAAGATGCTCCCTTTCTTGGACGTACTTGTGACCCAAAAGAACAACAAATACAATACCACCGTATACACTAAAAAAACAGACGCTGGGAGATGCTTAAATGCTAGAGGAGAATGTCCTGATGCATATAAACGATCTGTGGTAAATGCATACATAAAACGCGCCATAACACACTGTTCCACATGGAAAGCGACTAACGAAGAAATCAACAGTTCAACAGCTGCTCACAAATGACGGCTATCCAGATGACATGATCCAGCAAGTTGTCAAAAAGAGATTAGAGGCTTTCCATAACCCGACCCCGAGGAACAACACACAAGACAAAGACAAAGAAATAGTGATATACCATCAGATACCATACAACAAACACCACGAAGATGAAAGGAAAGCCATCCTTGGTATACTGCGAAGAGGAACCACCCCCTAGCGCCATATAACAAAATAACAGCAAGGATTTACTGCAAACCAAACCTTACGGCCTCATTGGTAATGAAAAATAGCACGGCTCCATCGACGGAGAAAGAGGTTAAATTTGATATAGTATACAAGTTTGTCTGTGCTGACGAGCAATGTCAGTCCCCCCAAAAATGCTATATCGGACACACAACCACTACACTCAAACGTCGCATGCAGGCCCACAGAAAACAAGGAGCCATTCATTAGCACTTTGTGGATACCCACAATAAAAAAACATCCTTACAAGAACTTCTCACAAACACAAAAATAATACACAAGGAAGGCAACTACAATCGTTTATTGATATCGGAAGCTGTCAGCATCGCTATGCAACGCCCCAACCTTAACATCCAACGTGAGGCAGACCGATCTTTGCCCTCATGTAGGAGGCAGCCCTTAAATCCAAAGCGTGGAAACAAAAACACCACACACGGACAGGAGCGCAACACTGACATTCAGTGAATTAAACATATATATAATTAATATATTTATGTATATGTGTATATAATAACTTACTTTCAACTTTTTATATATAATTTTCTTTGTTGTTAACATATTTATTTATTTGTCTTGATTTTTAACATGTTTCACTATAGTCTTTGTAAATACTTAAAACTAGGTATCTGGCAATTGTACTACCTTTCCGTCCTCATGACGCCACAAAACGCATGTAGGCTCATATTTGTATAAACTACGGGCTGCTCCGTGAGCAAGAGCCCGTGCTGGCACAAAGCCAGCTTAATCAACAACAACAACATATTTGTATCAGTACGCTTGATAACGTCAATACGTATAGGTTGACAAAACAGCTGTCGCGTGTAAAAATTACTTGGGAAATCCAACCCTTTTGCATTTACGTACCCAAATACCTTAGCCAAATCCCTGATTAACGTCCAACAAAAGACATCTCCCAAAGACTCTGGGGTATATGAGATCCCATGCCAGGACTGTGACCAATCTTACAATCGGATTTACAGGTAAATCACTTCCCCAGAGATTAATACAACACAAATGGTCAGTTAGGTAATGGACAACAGAACTCTGCTATTTTCAACCATATAATGAACATAACCATAGAATAAACTGGAATATGTCCAGTGTAATTTATAGCAGCAACTGCCGGTACAAGAGTCAAATGATGGAATCGGAACCTTAATAAAAGAGAAGCAGGTAATGACATCTCAAAAGGGAATTGGATATCAGATATCGTCGACGCAGTGTTCATCAACCAACGCTTAAGAAGATTAAAGGAAGATTATCAGTGGGGGCGACCTAAATTGGCTTACTTGTGGACGAATCTCTTGGTATAAATACCACCTTTTCTGTAAACTTTTCTCATTCATATACCTGAAGAGAGGACAGCAGTCTCTGAAATATAGTACTTTTCTCTCTACATTTTTGGTGTTTTATGGGCTCCTTTTATTAGATGGAATTCTGTTGTTACAGAACATTTTTACCAGTTCAATTATTATATAATTATATAAAAGATTTATAATATGATATAAAAATATAATATTATTATATATATTTATATATATATTTATTAATATTAACAATATACTTTATAATAGTATATGATTATATATATATATATATATATATATATATATATATATATATATATATATATATATATATCAGATATATATAGTTTATATTATAATTATATATATAATATATATATTTATATATCATAAATTATTATTTAATATATAATATATATATATTATAATGATGGTTTATAAATATATGTATATATATATATATAAAGTATATATATATATATATATATATATATATATATATATATATACATATATATATATTTATATATATATATATATATATAATATATATATAAGATATATAATATATATATATATATACAGTGCATGTATATAAATATGTATACATATATATATATATATATATATATATTATATATATAATATATATATATAGTATACATATATATTTATATAATGTGATGTATCTGTATATATAAATTAATAATAATATATATATAATATATATATATATATATATCTCATATAAAATAGGGACATATTATAATATATATATATAAAAATATAATAATAAATATATAAGATATATATATATATAGATAATATATATATAGATAGAATCTATAGATATTATAGTACACACACCACACATATATATATTATATTATAAATATATATATATATATTATAATTTATATATATAATATAATAATATATAATTAATATAATATATATATATAATAATATATATTAATATATAATATATATATAGTATAAATATATATGTATATAGTGTGTATATGTGTATATATAATATATATATATATATATACTATATAATATATAATTATATATCTACATATAAATATTAATATATATATATCATATATATATATATTATATATATAATATATATATATATATAGATACAACACACACACACACATTATATATATATATATATATTAATATATATATATATATATATTGCTACCCTTAAAATGCATGTTTCCCCTCTTTGAAATGTCATGTAAGATTATGCAACATTTTTTCAGATTCCTAGATAGTTTAGAATAGGATGTTTTAAAATGTGTGTTCAGATTTCGCATTACGTGTTGTAAAAGAATATATATATAACATAAAGAAAGAGATCTTCGTCTTTTCGGAACTATGAATGTTTAACTTTTATGTCAACAGTGTGAGATTAGAGGGTCTGCGAGATCCGTTTGCTTCCCTACTCTGTCAGCGCGTTTGATAGCGAGCGAGCTCGAATTCTGCGTTGTTGTCAAAACATGTCAATTTTAATTGTCGCCCAGCATCCGTCTCGATCGAGTCGGGTACGTCTTTCTTTTTTTTAACAGACTCGTCTTGTATGCGTATATCTTTGTCAAGTCCCACCGGGGTATTGCACATTTTGTATGTAAGATTGCATCAGATTTCGAAGATTCGAGAAGCTTTCGTGCCAAGAACGTTTTGTATCATCTGCCTAGCCCAGTTTCCAAAAAGGAAGAGATTTCATTCGATCATAGAACCTCGAGGCAGTTAGATCTCTCTCTCTCTCTCTCTCTCTCTCTCCCTCGACATCGAGATTATATTAACGTAACGTACATTGGTCACTCGTAACTTGTGAGAATTTCATATTTGATATTTCTTAGAGTTTATTTAGTATTATTTAGTTTCTTTTGTGGAATCTGAACAAACATTTCGTAACGGCACCTGGGTTTTTTTTGTGAAATTGTGTAAGACAAGACTGCAGCAGAGAAAGAAGTTGGTATACCAAAAAGGTAAAGTGTTATATTTTTATTAGTTGCAACTAATAACGGTTAGGCAATAACTAAAAGTTAATCAGAAAAGTGTTTGGTTAACTAATAACTAAAAGTTAATCAGAAAAGTGTTTGGTTAACTTATAACTAATAACGGATAGGAATTGTGTTTAACTAATAACTGATAGGAAGTGTGGTTAACTGATAACAGATGTTTACGAAGGTTTGGTAAAAACTGTTGGTTACAGTGTTTTTGAGTGAAAAAGATTTACACTTTTACACATTGCTGATTTTTTTTGTGTTTGTGTCTGTTCCATTGTTTGTGCACTTATTCATTTTCTTATTGAAGTGTGTCTTTTTATTTTATATTTTCATTTGCATTCACAATTTAATTGACTTAGTTATTTTCATTGCTTAATCATTGCACATTTAATTAAATTTAACACTTGTGAATTAATTTGCATTTACTTAGAATTCTTTTCAAGATTTATTGTTGTTTAGGACTTGTGAATTAATTTCTGATTTCAATTATTGCCTAACACTTTTGAATTTTGATTGAATTAATTTTCTTGAATTTTGTGATAAATTAATTTTGATTTAATTTTACTTAATTTGATTCAAGAATTAATTAAATTTTACTTTGTTTTCAAGTAACAGTAATTTTCCCTGATATTGTTAATTTCACTTATAAATTTTGAATTTAATAATAAATTTTTGTATTTAAAATTTTTATAAGTGTTTTCTTTATCTTACACCAGTATAAGTATATTTGATTATGATTACATTAATGATAGGTAGAGACATAGAGTGGTAATTGATTTGCTTTCCTTCAATTTTCTTGAAGTGACTTAGAACCAGGGAAGTACTTAGACTTCTGAAATCAGGGAAATACTTAGACTTTTAAAGTTGTTGATGGAGTGATGCCCTTTGAATTAATTTAATTTAATTACTTCAAGATTACCTCACACCTGTTTTGATGAACTTTAGTCTGATTTTCTGCAATACTGGTAAGTGTTAAGGGATCACTGTTGCCTTTAGAGTATTCAGTCGTTTAAACGTGTTATGAGGGTTCAGGTGTCTGGCTTTTTGTGAGGTAATGTTTGATGCATGGTAACCAGATACTTGGCACTTCGTAACATTGTTTAATGGTGCCCAGAGACCCGGGAAAGCAGATTTCATTATCACTCTAGAATATACTGGTGGTGTTAGGGATATATTTTGTTAGGAGAGTGACCATATAATTTTGTTTTGCATTTATTGTATTGAATTGTCAGTTGATAACTTAGAGGAAAATGGCTCAGTTCAATGTTCAGGAATTTTTAGCAGCCCCCTCCATCCAAGTTTTGTCTGAAACCACTCTGTCTAGAGCACAGTGGAGCGCTTTAGCAGAGGCATGTGGTGCTTATGTGTCGACTAGTATGGTAAAGGCACTTATAAGATGTATTGCTATGGAATCATTGATAAACTCTGGTAGGATAACTGATGAAGATGAGTTAGAATTGGCTCAAGAGTTGTTGAATGTAGCACATGCTGATCTCATAAATAAGCAAGCAGAAAAGAAAGAGAAAAGTGATTCAGAGTTAGAGCTTAGATGCATTGAAGCAGAAGAGAATTTGATTAAGCTAAAAATGCTTGCTGAAAGAGAGAGAATGCAAGCTGAAAGAGAAAGAATAGACAGGGAAAAACAAGAAAGAAGAAAGAGAAGAAGAAGCAGCAGAGAAGAGGAAAGAGAAATCGCAAGACATGAAAGGGAAATGGAATTAATAAGAGCTAGATCCACATTACCTGTAATACCGTCTAACCCTAACCAAGGTAATCAAGACCCTATATTTGATGTAGTAAGAGTACCGAAGTTAATCCCTAAGTTTACTGAAGAAGCTCCAGATGAGTTTTTTGATCACTTTGAGAAAGTGGCTTCAGGTATGGGATGGCCAGAGGGTAAATGGTCAGTTTTGCTACAAAGTGTCTTAATTGGTAAGGGAGAAGTGCTTAATTAACCTTAACAGCTGATCAAGTGTAAAGACTACAAGGTACTTAAACACAGTGTGCTACAAGTTTACCAGATGACCCCAGAGTACTACAATGAGAGATTCAGAAATTTGAGAAAAGATGAGAAGGGAACATTCTTAGATTATGCTTACAAAGTGAGAAGGTGTTTCAAACGTTGGGTAGAAGCTGTTAAAGTTAAAACTTTTGATGAGTTAGAAGAGTTACTTGTTCTTGAACAGTATCTTAAGGGAATTCCTGAACATATAAGAGCTTATTTACGAGAGAGAGAAGTGAAGAAACTTGACAGAGCTGCTACACTCAGTGAAGATTACAATATAATCAGTAGTAAACGTAATTACAATGTCAAGTACCAGAGTCAACAACGCCCAGGTTTTAAGTCTTATCCAAATAACAGGAACAAATTTAATGGGAAACCTTCAAGTGATAATACCAAGAGTACACAAGGTAATACACCTCAGCAAACTAATGTGAAATCCTCATCCAGTTTTTCAAGACAGTTACAGAAACCTAATGTCTGTTTCAAGTGTGGAAGAGTAGGACACTACAGTCAAGAGTGTTACCGGAATCAACAGCAGTCAAAACCAGTTGGTCAAGTTGTAAAAGGTGGCCAGGTGAAACAAACTACGAAGAGCAGTGTGGGAAAGAATCAGACTCCAGAGAAGAATGAAACTAAACAAGCTGAATGTTTAGCAACCAGTGGAAATGTTACCTCAAGCAGTGAGTGGCTAAGCAGAGTGGAGGCTTTTAAGCCATATATCTATGAGGGTATGCTGTCAACTCAAGAAGGAAGTATTGCAGGTACCAGTCAAGATATTTCGTGATACAGGGAGTAACCATAGTGTGGTAGTACGTGGTTCTCACCCTCAGTTGGAGAAGAGTCTCACAGGAGATTCAGTTATTTTGAAGGGTATAGGAGGAGAGGAAGTAACTCCTATATGCCGCTTACACCTGTCATGTGAATTGGTGACAGGGAATGTTGATTTTACTGTGAAGGACTCACTAGCTGTGGAAGGTATACATGTTCTGTGGGGGAATGAAGTCGGTGTGCCATTTATTCCTGTCCTGTAGTGACAGACAAACCACTGAGGATTAGTCCTACAGTAGAGTGGAGAAGAATAACCCCCACCTGTTTCCTAGTTGTGTAACTACCAGAAGTATGAAGAGGACTACGACTGTAAGTGAAGAAACTGAGGATTTACACACTCAAGAAGGATCAAGTGAAGGATCTTTGTGCTTAGAAGAATTATTCCAGGGAAGTGAAGTTTCCCATAGTGCTGACCAAGAAGAGATTTCCCAAGAAGATGAAGACGACAAAGACGACGACGAAGAAGAACCTGATGTTCCTGAAGAGACTCCGAGTAGTCAAAGTGTTACTGAAGACAGTAGTGAAACTACAGTAGCTGAGTTAGCAGATATTGAGAATTCAACCCTTGAGTTTGGTCAAGTGACAAGAGAGAAGCTGGTGGACTTGCAGAAGAAGGATGCATCGTTAACTGATTTGTTCTTCAGAGTTGTTGATCGAGAAGAGATGCAACAAACGCCTACCTGTTACTATCTGAAGGAAGGTTTACTGATGAGGAAGTATTAGACCTACAGATATACCAGGAGATGCTGTATGGGGCGAATATCATCAAGTTTTGATTCCATATCCATTGAGAAAGCAAGTGGTTGCAGTAGCTCATGAGTCTGGGGTATCAGGAAAAACTGTGGAGAAGATCATGAAATATTTTTCTGGCCTGGACTTCACAGAGATGTTAGCAGGTTTTGGTCGTGAGTGTCATACCTGCCAGATAGCTGGAAAACCGAATGAATCCATCAAGAAAGCCCCTCTACAACCTATAGAAGTTAGAGGAGAACCCTTTAGCAAAGTGATTATAGATATGGTTGGACCATTGCCGAAGACAAAGAAAGGAAATGAGTATCTGTTGACATTAATGTGTCCTGTGACAAGGTATCCAGAAGCAATCCCTGTTAGAAACATATCTGCCAAGATAGTTGCTGAAAAACTTGTGGAGTTTTTCTCAAAGTTGGAATACCAGAAATAGTCAAAGTGACAGAGGAACAAACTTTACTTCAAAGTTATTCCAGGATGTGATGAATTTTGTTAGGAGTGAAACAACAGTTATCCACTGCCTATCATCCAGAAACTCAAGGTGCCTTAGAAAGGTTCCATCAAACATTGAAAAGTATGCTGACAAAGTATTGGTTCTGAGTCAGAGAATGGGATGTTGGTTTACCATTAATGTTGTTTGAAGTTAGGAGTGCTTACCAAGAAAGTATGGGATGTTCACCTAATGAGATGATTTTTGGAAGAGAAGTGAGAGGACCGTTGAAGATTCTTGCAGAAAATTGGGAGGAAAATCAAGAGGAAAGCCAAGGAGAGTATGTGAAGAATTTAAGGAAAGGTTGAAAAGAGATAGAAAAATTCTCTTAGAAAACTTGAAAAATTAGTCAAGAGAAAATGAAAAGGAGATTTGATGCTAAGGCTAAGCTAAGAAGTTTTAGTGTTGGTCAACAAGTGTTAGTGTTCTTACCTGTCAAGAGATTTCCCCTCACTAATAAATTTCAAGGTCCTTACAAGATAATTCAGAAGTTAAGTGATAGAACTTATGTGATTGAAACACCAGAAAGAAGAAGAAAACAAAGGAAGATACATGTGAACCTCTTGAAACCTTATTTCTCAGAAACTAAGACTGAAACTGTGTCAGTAACCCAAACAACTTTATCTACAGAAGACGATGATGACTACGAATTGGGAGCTGCAAGCAAGATGAATAATTCTTCAATTTTGAAAAATTTGGAGGATAAACTAAAACATCTAAGTGTTGAACAAGGTGAAGATTTTAGTGACGTAATTAGAAGTTTTCCAGAAATTTTTTCAGATGTACCTAGACGTACTGATCTGACCAAGCATGAAATCAAGATTCAAGAAGATGGAAAACCTTTCAAGCAAAGAGCCTATCACTTATCACCGTATCATCGAGATGTTTTGAAGAAAGAAGTTGAGTATTTGCTGCAACATGGATTAGCAGAACTTAGTTCAAGTCACTTCAGTTCTCCATGTGTGTGTTAGTGAAGAAACCAGATGGTTCCTTTAGGATGTGTACTGATTATAGGAAGCTGAATTCTATCAGTGTGGCTGATAATTATCCTTTGCCTCTTATAGATCAGTTACTTGATAATATTGGGCAAGCCAAGTTTGTTTCCAAGATAGACTTGTTGAAAGGATATTATCAAATTCCCTTAGATGAGAATGCAAAGTTGCTGTTAGCTTTTATTACTCCATTTGGACTGTATCAGTATACTGTTCTGCCGTTTGGTCTGATGATGCACAGCAACAATTTCAACGAGTGATGGATCAACTGCTAGGATCAATAGAAGGAGTAGGTGTATACCTAGATGACATCTTGATTTACTCTACAACGTGGGAAGAACATCTGAAGATTCTGAGGAAAGTTTTCAAGAAACTACAAGAAGCAGAATTAACAGTCAACCTAGAGAAGAGTGAGTTTGGCAAGGCAACTGTGCAGTATCTTGGGTTTGAAGTTGGGAAAGGCCTTCTTGCTCCAGTAAATGCTAATGTAGAAGGTATCCATAAGGCTACCCCACCTACTACCAGGAAACAGCTACAGAGATTTTTGGGGATGGCTGGTTTCTATCGTCGTTTTTGCCCAAATTTCTCAGCCGTAGTAGCTCCCCTGACAGACTTGACTAGTCCCAAAGCTAAGTTTATTTGGACTTCAGAGTGTCAAGAATCCTTTGAGAAGGTAAAAGCCATTTTAACTTCAAGACCAGTACTTCAAGCTCCAGACTTCGACAAGAAATTTGTGATACAAGTTGATGCGTCAGACTGTGGTGTTGGAGCTGTTCTACTTCAAGAAGATGAAAATAATATCTACCATCCTGTGTGTTTCATGTCTACAAAACTGAAAAAACATCAGAAAGTATATTCGACAATCGAGAAGGAAACTTTAGCCTTAATCACCGCATTGAAAAAATTTGAAATGTATGTGAATAGACCTAGGAATGAAGAAATTTTAGTGTTGTCCGTTCACAATCCACTATCATTTATCCAGAAAATGAAAAACCATAATCAAAGACTGACCAGGTGGTTTTTGTGCTTGCAACAGTATAACTTAAGAGTGCAGCACATTAGGTAAAAACAATGTAGTTGCTGATTATTTATCTCGTTGCGAATCGTTAGATTCAATACCAGTGGTAAAAACAAAAAAATCTTCTGGGGGGAGGTATATATATTGCTACCTTTAAAATGCATGTTCCCCTCTTTGAAATGTCAGTAAGATTATGCAACATTTTTCAGATTCCTAGATAGCTTAGAATAGGATGTTTTAAAATGTGTGTTCAGATTTCGCATTACGTGTTGTAAAAGAATATATATATAACGTAAAGAGAGAGATCTTCGTCTTTTCGGAACTACGAATGTTTAACTTTTATGTCAACAGTGTGAGATTAGAGGGTCTGCGAGATCCGTTTGCTTCCCTACTCTGTCAGCGCGTTTGATAGCGAGCGAGCTCGAATTCTGCGTTGTTGTCAAAACATGTCAATTTTAATTGTCGCCCAGCCTCCGTCTCGATCGAGTCGGGTACGTCTTTCTTTTTTTTAACAGACTCGTCTTGTACGCGTATATCTTTGTCAAGTCCCACGTGGGTATTGCACATTTTGTATGTAAGATTGCATCAGATTTCGAAGATTCGAGAAGCTTTCGTGCCAAGAACGTTTTGTATCATCTGCCTAGCCCAGTTTCCAAAAAGGAAGAGATTTCATTCGATCATAGAACCTCGAGGCAGTTAGATCTCCCTCTCTCTCTCTCTCTCTCTCTCTCTCTCTCTCTCTCCCTCGACATCGAGATTATATTAACGTAACGTACATTGGTCACTCGTAACTTGTGAGAATTTCATATTTGATATTTCTTAGAGTTTATTTAGTATTATTTAGTTTCTTTTGTGGAATCTGAACAAACATTTCGTAACGGCGCCTAGTTTTTGTGAAATTGTGTAAGACAAGACTGCAACAGAGAAAGAAGTTGGTATACCAAAAAGGTAAAGTGTTATATTTTTATTAGTTGCAACTAATAACGGTTAGGTAATAACTAAAAGTTAATCAGAAAAGTGTTTGGTTAACTAATAACTAATAACGGATAGGAATTGTGTTTAACTAATAACTGATAGGAAGTGTTTTTGAGTGAAAAAGATTTACACTTTTACACATTGCTGATTTTTTTTTTGTGTTTGTGTCTGTTCCATTGTTTGTGCACTTATTCATTTTCTTATTGAAGTGTGTCTTTTTATTTTATATTTTCATTTGCATTCACAATTTTAAATTGCTTAGTATTTTCATTGCTTAATCATTGCACATTTAATTAAATTTAACACTTGTGAATTAATTTGCATTTACTTAGAATTCTTTTCAAGATTTATTGTTGTTTAGAACTTGTGAATTAATTTCTGATTTCAATTATTGCCTAACACTTTTGAATTTTGATTGAATTAATTTTCTTGAATTTTGTGATAAATTAATTTTGATTTAATTTTACTTAATTTGATTCAAGAATTAATTAAATTTTACTTTGTTTTCAAGTAACAGTAATTTTCCCTGATATTGTTAATTTCACTTATAAATTTTGAATTTAATAATAAATTTTTGTATTTAAAATTTTTATAAGTGTTTTCTTTATCTTACACCAGTATAAGTATATTTGATTATGATTACATTAATGATAGGTAGAGACATAGAGTGGTAATTAATTTGCTTTCCTTCAATTTTCTTGAAGTGACTTAGAACCAGGGAAGTACTTAGACTTCTGAAATCAGGGAAATACTTAGACTTTTAAAGTTGTTGATGGAGTGATGCCCTTTGATTATTTAATTACTTACAAGATTACCTCACACCTGTTTTTGATGAACTTAGTCTGATTTTCTGCAATACTGGTAAGTGTTAAGGGATCACTGTTGCCTTTAGAGTATTCAGTCGTTTAAACGTGTTATGAGGGTTCAGGTGTCTGGCTTTTTGTGAGGTAATGTTTGATGCATGGTAACCAGATACTTGGCACTTCGTAACAATATATTTATATATATTATATATATATATATATATATATATATTATATATACTTATATATATATCGTACTATATATATAACATTTTATAGGTATATGTATATGTATGTATATATGTATATATATATAGATACACACACACACACACACACACATATATATATATATATATATATATATATATATATATATATATTAGTAATATACCCTAAGTATAACGAAATTTATATAAATCGTTCAAATCCCTATGTGCGAAGTTTATGATCATCATATTCTACGAATAGGTGCATAAGCAAGTGATCAATTACCTCCACAATCTCGTATGGGCACACAGTTTTTATTGCTAGTAGGTAGTACGCTAAACAAGTGCGATACTCAGTGTTTTCAACGAAGGATTTTCAGTGCCAGAATTCCTCGCTTTTAATTAATTTTTGCTATGTAGTACAAAGCTAAAGTCCAGAGTTTAAAAAATATACCTTTGGAGCTCACGTTTCATAGACAATGTAACTTCTAATGTTATATATACCTGCATCTCTGCAAAACTCGTAAAGATCAAGTGGCAACCATAATTATGCGGACTAAGTATTCTATCTTCCCAGATCGCCAATCCATTATCATGTCATCTATGACATTTATGTTGAAGTAAAATTAGTAGTGCACATTATTCAATCTATAGTATATTCACATCAGCCGTGCATTTGATGTCTAGGCCAGTCCCTTATGATGCTCCTGATTGGCTGTTGATAAGCCAATGATGGGGCTGGAGCGTTCACATAGGCTGGATGTATGTTCCACTTCTCCTGAGGGATGCTTTTGAAAGATGTATCCCTCATGAGAGGTGAAACATACTTCCTGCCTACCTGAACTCTTGAGAGAGACTGAGAGTTTCCAGCCCCGTAATTGGCTTATTAACAGCCAATCAGGAGCATCGTAAGGGACTGGCCTAGATATTACTATAGTAATATCTGTTTACATCATTATACATATAAAATAGACCTGAAATTATGTTTTCTTTATGCAGCGAGAAGTTGATTAAAAATTTTTCCTTGTCATATGTCATCATTAGTTTGTTTTCAATAAATAATCGAAAATAAGGATAAATCAGACTCCTCCTTCTTTTCAACTGGAGAACACCCTATTCCTTCTTAATTGGTTGAACTTGAACGCCTACTGTTTCCGGTTCCAACCTTGGGCGAATCCTAGTTGGTGCCGTGATCCATCGTAACCACCCACTTGATGGGTCAAGGTTCAACACTTACAACTTGCCTCATCACATTTTGTTGTGTCGAAGGCGCTGGTTTTAAAGGTCTCACTTTTTAAACATCCTATTTTGTGTTCAGTTTCTACTTCTCTCTCTACCTTTCCTTTGCCTTCATCTACCATAACTCTACAAGTAGATTTTCCTAGCTAATATATTCCCTACATAACTATTTCTACAGACTTCTGCATTCTTAACAATGTGAGTTTGTATGATTATGAAATGTGCCAGCATTTTGTTTAGTTTAGTGGTCTCAAGACAAAATTAATTAGATAATTAAATATCTTAAATATGGATTATTGTGTCTCAATTGATGAAAACTACTGCACCAGGTAAAAAAATGTAACTGTCGTTTCTCTCTCTCTGGTAGAGAAGACGGTTCAGTGTTATATTAAATAACAGGCACTGGAATTGTAGGTGGATGCATTCCATAGTGATAGAAATGATATCCAGTATGATATGTAGGTTACTCGGTTGTATGAACATATATACAGGGTGTTTTGAAATTAAAGGCCCCCCCCCTCAACAGCATAAACTAAAATTGATATGGACAAAAACAATAGTAATTCAGAAAAGGTATTTATTGAAGTTTCTCTTTGAGTATTTGATATTTTGTGTGGCCTCCATCTGCCTGTACTACAGACTGCATTCTTGAGGGGTATGATTTCAGTAAATCGCAAAAAAGCTAAGACTCAAACTCCATTTCCCTGAGCACTTCAGTCACCTCTCTTCGCAGGTCGTCGAGGCTTGGTATACCATCATAGTTCACTGTGCGTGCTTCAACACAATCCTTTAAGATACTATCAATGTTTTCACACACATTAATGTCAGGGGAGCTACCTGGAAATTCACTTGACAAGAAGAAATCGATACCACTGTTTCGAAGCAGCTCCTGTGTCTGAAGAGCCTTGAAACATGGTGCCTTATAATGCAAAAATGTGATTTCTTCAACAGATAACACATTTTCAGAATCTTTGAGGAAAGGAAATACTCCACCAGTAAGCACAGTTTCTCTGAAGTATTCGCCATTCCATGACTGTCCTTTTTCTTTGATGATCCACATCAACTGTTTGGCTGTGAAACGGAGAAAAATTCCCAAACATTCAGGAAATTTCACAACTTGGCGATAGTGCACGTCATCGCTGATATCATCCAACTTTGCAGCCCAAATGATGTCATTTTTATGATTTGGCTTCCTGACTGTGTAAATGAAGAAGTCATCTGATGTGGCAACATGGAGAAAGTCAGCTTCATCCCAATCTTTAAGAAATGAACCACAAAACCATGCACGGTCTTCTCTGTTGCTGAGTGATGTTGGGGTTGCTGATAACATGAAATGGCTTGATACCAGATTTTTTCAACTCATATACAGCACTATAACTTCTCTTCTTTCCCCTTTTTGTTTCTAGTTCAAGCGCCAATTTACATAAAGACTTTCTTGGTCTACCCACTGCCTCAGCTATGATGTCTTTTGACTCCTGAGAAAAGACTTCAGCCCTTACAAGATTCTCACTCTTTTCGCGATGACAGTCATATGGATTGTTGTTCCAGTTTCTTTTAACAAAGGATTCATCTCTTTTAATGTATTTAGCTATCCAGGAACGTGAAATGAAGGATGCGCCAGCATCCCTGGCCTCTGAAGGTTAAAGCCCGGATTCGGTCAATCCATCTGATTTCCTCCAAGCTGTTAGCCATGGCTGTATCTAACTCCGTCACTCAGTCTGAAAATACAAGAAATGTAAAATGAAAAATGACTTAATAGAAACTTACAATTTGATGATATAGTGTGGTTACACAGTACTGTAGGAGTGCTGCATATTTTATTGGAATACAACATTCTTTAAAACTACTGTGATTCAAATTGACCGTCCGTCACAGAATTGTACAAAGAATTTCCAGTCACATAACATGGATTCCCTGGAAAATGAAAAATGACTTTGTGGTTAATCAAAGGTGTGTTTACTTTTGTTCTTTTACTGAATTGGGACTGAATTTAGATTCCAGGTGATTAATGGTCGCTGAACTGCATTCATTCAAAACAATTCTTATTATTTCTATGTTCTCAAATAATAAGACAATTGTGAATTGCATATTTACATCCCAATTTTAATGTGTTACAAGGAGTCTCAAATATTTCCGACGTTCAGAAAGCTGCCTGCATATTATAATAAACATATACGCAACGTCTTACTAAGGATGCGTTCACACCAAATGCGTCGTGTCGAGTCGCACTAATTCATGGCTAGTGTCATTTTCTTCTTAAATAGGAATAGGGATGTTAGTGTTTTCTACTTTGTTTTCATATTGCATTTCAGTTTACGACCGCGAGTTATGTTCTAATAAAATTTATGTAGGACAAAATGTAATATAATTAAATTTCAGTTCACCTTTTCTTTGTATCCATATGATATACATTTAAAATATTAAAACTTATCTGTAGTTTTTGAAAATGTTTATGGTTGAGTAGTTAATTATTATTATTATTATAATATATATATATATATATATATATATATATATATATATATATATATATATATATATATATATATATATATTTCTCTTGATGTTTCGACTAATTCGTTTAGAATTGTATCTTTTAATTAGTTATCCTGTAATAAAAGTGAAACTTGCCATAGGAAAATGGCCATTTTTGCCCTAGGTTGCAATTGCCCGCATGTAGGTAGTATTGTTTTTCTCATAGACAAAATGGTAAATAAAAGAAAATCCCCAAATCTATTTTAACAGATAAGATTAACAAAAAATCCCGCATAGAGAGAGAGAGAGAGAGAGAGAGATAAGATACGTACTGCAAAAAATCCCTGAGAGTGAGAGAGAGATTACAGCATTTTATAACACCAAGAGACAAGGCAGAGTTAAAAAAAAAATCAGAATATTTCCTGCTATATTTTGATAAATCGAAATATCTCTCGTGGAATATAGAAAATCAACGAAAAATCGAGAGAGAATGAGAGGAGAGTATGTGGACTGGGTATGTCCAGATATTGTTCGAAATACGGAGAGAAGTCTAACGCAGGAATAGTCATCTTGTTTATTGTGGCTGCCTATTCACTGGTGAGGTTCTTCCTGACTACTGTTGATGAAGTTGAACAGCCCAAGGAGAAGGAACTAAAGGAGCGAATTGCGGCTTGGCGAGACACCATCCGGTGCCAGAGAGAGCAGCAGGTGAACTTGGACAGGGTAATTCTTCAGCTGCAACAGAGGTTCGACAACAATGAAGAGATTCAGAAGGCGGGCGGAAGGGAAGAACACACTCGTGTGATCCAGATCACTCACGAGGTGTTGCAACAGCAGGCCTGGCAGGAAAGGGCCTACTCGCTCGAAGCTAACACGTTGCTCCTGAAGAGGGAGAACGACCAAGAAAAGAGGGAAAATCGACAGATGGAAGACAAGATCCTCAAGATCACAGATGAAAATCAGCAGCTGATGGAAAAGACAAAGGAAATTGGGAAGAGCAAACGAGGCCCTATTTGAGAGGATAAGGGAACTAACAGTGCAGTTGGCAGCAGTGATGCCGTATTTTCTTCACAACATTGGCTTTTAGCAGTGTTACCATATGCAATTCACCTGAATTTTTACGTTATTTATGATTTAAAGCTTAGAATGCGTATTTTCCTATGTACAGTTGTTTTGACAAAGAAAAATAAAGGATTTCAATAAAATTCATTTGTATAAATAAGCAGGATATGTTTTATAGCTTTATTTTCATAATAAAACATAAAAAGGCAAAGTGAAGAATTTCATTCTTCAGTGTCGTGGCCTGTGGTCGGAAAAGCCACGGAGGGTTGCCAGATGTCACCAGAGAGCCACACTAATAGATGAAATTCCTCAAAACGGCAATCCTGGTTGGCAGAGGCAAACAGCCATGTTGAGAGGTAAGAGGAACCCGTACGACAAAAGGCGAAAGACCCGCAGTTAAAAAGCGAAGAAGTGGTGCGAATGGCGAGGCTCATCCAGGAACAAAAGAACGCGACCGACAAGCACGAATCCGGCAGGAAAGACATCGAGGTCAGGTTCGAGCACTTGTAGAAGGAAGTGGAAGACTGCAGGAAGGAAAAGTGTGGACTCCATTGTGAAGTTGAGGCTGCGAAACTCAAGAGGAAGGAGCTGACATGCCTTCTAGAGAAAGGAAATCGTGGCTGGAGAGGAAGACCGGTGTCCAGGGCGAACGGAACGAAAAGCTGGAAGATGAGGTTGGACAGCTGCGAGGAGCGAAGGAGAAATTGGTTTACAACCTGAAGAACTTGCAAGGGAAAAACAGACGCCTGGAGAAAGACAACTGGAAACTGAAGGAGCAGCTGTTCGTCTTCAAGGAATGGCACGATCTCCAAGGAATAGCGCAATCTTCAAGGAATGGCGCTGGCCTCACAAAGACAGAAGAGATGTGAAAAATTTGAGGACAATGTTTGTTGTATGGAAAGTTTAATGTTTATTTGTAATAAGTTTGCTTTGTTGATCCTTGAAGGAATTTGAAGTTGCAGGGAAATAAATATGCTAAAATGTTTTCTTAAGAGTTTTATTGATTCCTGAAAGGGAAAGGAAGATGGGAGGAATGAAGAAGGCGTGAGGAAAATGACAGAATTGGTGGAGGGCCAGGAGAAGAAGCATAGGATTCAGAGAAGCCCCAGGAGAACTCACCAAGTGTCCTGGGATGGGCGGGTGAAGCCCACCACGTGTCCAGGGACGGGTGGGCAAGGCCCGCCACGTGTCCCGGGACAGGCGGGCGGGGTCCGCCACATGTCCTGGGACGGATGGTTGGGGCCCGCCACATGTCCCAGGATGGGCAGGCGAGGCCTGCCACTTCTCCTCGGACGGGCGGGCGGTGCCCCCCACGTGTCGTGGGACCGGCGGGTGAGGCCCACCACGTGTCCCGAGACAGGCGGGCGAGGCCTGCCACGTGTTGCGGGACGGGCGAGGCCTGCCACTTGTCCTGGGACGTGCAGGCGAGGCCCGCCACGTGTCCTGGGATGGCCGGGTAAGGCCTGCCATGCATCCCGGGACGGGCGGGTGAGGCCCGCCATGCATCCCGGGACGGGCGGGTGAGGCCTGCCATGTGTCGCGGGACGGGCGAGGCCCGCCACTTGTCCTGGGACGTGCAGGTGAGGCCCGCCACGTGTCCTTGGATGGCTGGGTAAGGCCTGCCACGCATCCCGGGACGGGCGGGTAAGGCCCCCCATGCATCCTGGGACGGGCGGGCGAGGCGAGGCCCGCCACTTGTCCCGGGACAGATGGGTGAGGCCTGCCACTTGTCCCGGGACAGACGGGCGAGGCCCGCCACTTGTCCTGGGACAGACGGGCAAGGCCCACCACTTGTCCCGGGACATACGGGCGAGGCCCGCCACGCATTCAGGGACAGGTGGGCAGGGCCTGAAACGTGTTCTGGGACGGGTGGGTGGGGGCTGCCACATGTTCGGGGACGGACGGGCAGGGCCCCACCACGCGTCCCGGTATGGGCAGCCGTGGCCCGCCACATGTCCCAGGATGGGTGGGCGAGGCGCACCACGTGTCCCGGGATGGGAGGGCAAGGCCTGCCACATGTCCCGGGACGGGCGGCCAGTGCCTGCCACGTGTTCCGGGACAGGCGGACAGTGCCCGCCACGTGTCCTGGGATGTGCGGGCGAGGCCCACTACTTGTCCCAGGACAGGCAAGCGAGGCCCGCCACGTGTCTTGGGACGGGCGGGCGTGGCCCGCGACATGTCCCGGGACGGGCGGGCGAGACCTGCCACGTGTCCCGGGACGGGCGGGTGAGGTCCGCCACTTGTCCCGGGACGGGCAGGCAAAGCCCGTCATGTCACCTGGGACGGGCGGGCGGTATGGACCACAGATCTCTCTGTATATCTATGGTATGGGCAATTATATAAGTGCTTTTTCCTAAGAATAAGTACACTTGATGCACCTTTCATTAGCCAATAAATGAAACAAATTCGTTATATCCCCTACGAACGTTAACTGATACTGAACTGACCTTTTTTTTATACGTATAGGTAAACCATAAGCTAAAAAAAAATCTCTTTACAGGACATTTTTTCAAACAATTTCTAGTAGTCCGTGGGAATTGCATTTCCAAATAATACGAATTGCTCTACGCACTTTGGATTTATTTTACGAAGTGACACATATTTATTACGTCCCTCCAAACTATTATAATGCATTCACATCTGACGAGCTTTAGTCATGTCTTCAATGGATGACAGTGCTAAAGGAACGTCATGTCTGCTTTTCCGTGCGAATTGCATTTCCAAATAATGCGAAGATTTCTAAGCACTTTGGATTTACTCTAACTAAATTATACATATTTATTACGTCCCCTCCAAACTGTAATGCATTCACGTCTGATAGGTCATCAGTCATGTCTTTTTTAATGAATGGATGACGTGCTAGAGGCACGGCGTGACGTCACCCGGGAAAGTGGAAACAAAACAAGATCCTCTACCTCGGTATCAGTGTTGCCGAAGTGCGGAATTTTCGTCAGCTATCCAAGTTTGTATGCCGATGCGGATTTCACATCTGCATTTTCAGCAGCAATTTCTACATGGCGCCTTCATGTAAATTTATCATATTCAAATTGCAATATCTTTTTACTTTTAAACAATTTCTCATTCAAATACAATATTACAAAAGATAAGACTCTTATCAGAATATGACGGTGATATGATTAATGTACGTCAACCTGTAAATATATTATAAGATTATTTTCTATATGATTTAATGAGTTATATACTGATACATAAATGCTGTTATGCTTATTACAAACTTATCTGTAAATATATCTGGGACAAATAAGAAATGAAAAAAATAATACTTCTCATATGTGTGTATATATATATAGATATATATATATATATATATATATATATATATATATATATATATATATGAATGTATGTATGTATGTATGAATATATATATATATATATATATATATATATATATATATATATATACATCGAGCTACAAATGTCCTTTAATATCTAATTCACTCTACCTCGGAATTGATATATTTTTTTCATATATGCATAACCGAAGGGGAATTTTATTAGGCGATAATAGGATCGTCGGCGCCGAGGCGCGCCTACAATTCTATTATCGCCTAATAAAATTCCCCTTCGGTTAAGCATATATGAAAATATATTAATTCCGAGGTTGAGTGAATTAAATATTAAAGGACATTTGTAGCTCAATTTATGTACATGAATCACGGTAATGTGATATGACATACGTATATATATGACTGGTAAAAATGTTCTGTAACAACAGAATTCCATCTAATAAAAGGAGCCCATAAAAACACCAAAATATAGAGAGAAAAGTACTATATTTCAGAGACTGCTGTATAACGAAATTGATATAAATCGTTCAAATCCCTATGTGCGAAGTTCATGATCATCATATCCTACGAATAGGTGCAGTAAGCAAGTGATCAATTACCTCCACAATCTCCTATGGGCACACAGTTTTTATCGCTAGTAGGTAGTACGCTAAATAAGGGCGATACTCAGTGTTTTCAACGAAGGATTTTCAGTGCCAGAATTCTCGCTTTTAATTAATTTGCTATGTACAAAGCTAAAGTCCAGAGTTTAAAAAATATACCTTTGGAGCTCACGTTTCATAGACAGTGAAACTTCTAATATTATATATACCTGCATGTCTGCAAAACTCGTAAAGATCAAGTGGCAACCATAATTATGCGGACTAAGTATTCTATCTTCCCAGATCGCCAATCCATTATCATGCATGAGTTCATTGTTTTATCCCGTTCGGTACTTTATAGTGACCATATACAGCAGATGGCCTATAAATGAGGAAAACATGAGTGGCTGCAAATCGCGTGATTATATATAGAATTTTTTCCCCTAGAAAACTGCTGTTTTCCAAAGAAGAAACTGAAGTTGAAATTTGTGACACTCAGGACGACAATGAATTAGTGGATTCATATGATTACGTATTAAAAGCCTTTTTTCCTGAAGATTACTCATCTTCAGACGGAGCTGATGATGAAAAAAAAAAAAAACCGTGAAAATGACCAAGACAGTAGTATTATGTGACACGCAGCCTCAAAATGTTAATAATGATGACGAGGAACAGTGCATGATTATATAGTCAGATAGTGATGAACACATCAATGCAAACAATAGTGTTATAATATGTGACACACAGCCTCAAAATGTTAATAATGATGCCGGGGAACAGTGCATAATTATATGGTCAAATAGTGACGAACATATCGATTCAGATATTACGCATATCAGTGACAGACTCGGATGAAACATTGTTCACAATTAGAAAATTAAATAATTTAGTTTCCCAAGTAAGGTGAGAATTTCGTTTTCTTTGTTTCGTGTAGAAGGACAAAAGTAAACAAGCATCGCTTTAAAACGTAACTATAACTTTATGCGGATACAACGGCAACTCAACTCTGCCCATGATCAGATTGTTCCTTTGACGATAACCTGGTGAGCTTTACGTCATAAAATTTATTACTTCGGCCATTTTCAAAATGTCTTTGTTGGTGATTGAGCAAATGCTCATTGACTTGAGTCGGCCAAGGCTATCGCCGCCGTTAAACCAAAACTAGAGGCCACATGGACTCATAGAACTTGACCACCCATAGCTAGGTAACCAAACCTGAAAGTAGGGTGTCGTAACTTGACCTAGCCCAGCCGGCAAACCGCCCCCGCCCCCAATCCAAGTGAAAGTTTAAAGAAACCTTAAGATTTTGTTAAACAGATTGACTTGCAGCGGCCTAGGGGCAAACACTCATTTTTATAGAGAAGAGACTGAACCAAACGATCCCTTTACCTAACCACCTTATAGTTCGTATATCTTGGGAGTAGACCCTCTCTCAAACATGTCTTGTTGAAAAGGATTGCTGCATCAGCTCCATTAATTTTGTATAGAGTCTTCTCTATTTTCCTTATTAAGGATTTCTCAATGTTGCTGAAACTGGCAAGCAACGTGCCAAAGGGGATCGTCAAATCCAGTGTAGTCATATGACTACACTGGATTTGACGATCCCCTTTGGCACGTTGCTTGCCAGTTTCAGCAACATTGAGAAATCCTTAATAAGGGAAAATAGAGAAGACTCTATACAAAATTAATGGAGCTGATGCAGCAATCCTTTTCAACAAGACATACCTTATAGTTCGACAGATCTAAACTGATAGATTGTTTACTTCCTTGAGAAAAACCCTGTTGCCAGTTCTCCCTTAACCTTTAAATCGTCCCCTTCTTAAGTCCTCAGCCATCTCCCAGCGAGTCAATATTTGGGACAGTACTTGGTGAAACTGACCGTATAAATCCTAATCCGTAAATTCGATCCCTATTCTATTTGGTTATTACTTTTAAGACTTTTTATTGTTTCATTTTTATGACTTATACCCTTAAATTTTGCATATTATATTACATATTTTATTTGATGATCTTTTTCATTAAAAGTAATAAAATCGGTAATTGGCCATTTCCAGTATGTATGTCTTATGGACATTTCTTATAATCCTTGCCAGTAGATTACTTCTATTTATTCTTTTTAATTATTTGAATTTTCCGTCTGCCATACTATCCATTTCCTAAACAAGTTTGTAATATTTTGCATTTCATTGCTATTCATTTTTGGTTTCCCCCTCATTTTCATTCATCAAGTTATGATTTACTCAAATTTCATTTCCTTTTCACTCACGGTCTGGACCGTGTTATAACTCGTAAACAATTTTTACTTTTTATAAGGTTGTCGCGCATAAACTCATCACAATAATTATCACAGGAATTGTAATAATATGATTCTATTCAAAATACATTACGAAGAATCTTCGTCGTCAGATGATCTTAGTTTAATAACAGATATCCTTTGGAGCATCGCCTGTTTGCAAGTTTTCGGAATGCTTTGAATTTTGAGTCTTGAAAGGGAATGAACAGCCAAATCTGGATCAGAGCACAGATATACACATGCATATGAAACGTTGTTCTGCTTTGTTCATATTGCTTGGAAAAAAAACGCAATAGGCTTACCTTAAGGCAGGATCTAGATTTACCAGACAGATGAATGTCCAAGATTTAAATCTCCTCGACTGGGTAATTGGGCACTCAGGGTGTCAGTACAGCCATCCTAAGAAATACATCAGGACTGAATGGCCTCATGGGCGCCATGCTTGCTAAATTTTAAATTTCGTTCCTAAGAACTACTATAGAGGAGTGGTACATTATCTAAAAGGAGGTTGTAAAACAATGTGTTTTATCCTATGAAATTTTCTTCTGAAATATTAATTTTTTTAGTAATTTATAGTCTCAGAAGTTAGAAAATATAGTACAATATTTATATTGTATTGTGTATAAATCGTATTTTATGTACTCAAATTTAAGTGGAAAACCTTTAATACGAGTGCATTTTGTTACTTATCAGAGATGTTTTTAACTGACGGTCATATTTAATTCCAGTGATTTTATTAGAAAAGAGAGTATTGAAAATAATGACTAATAGTGTATGTATTGGTTGAGAAATTTTGATTAAATATGGCATGCTACATTTTAAATTTTATTTCAACTTTAATGCATTCCAAATAAATAAGAATTCTGTACTTATTCATATTTTTCTTCAGCATATATCCTGTCTAGTCGACTGCCCAAGAAGTTGACATAGACAATCGCCTCAAATGACATGGATTTGCAACCAGCATTTTCAAGAATGAAGGAAAGGGAAATAAAAGAACTACATCTCCAAGCATCTTGTTCCTGCAAATGCTGAGGCTCTTTCAGAACATAAATTCAGTCACTTTTCTAGTACTAAAGGCTTGAAAGGTAATCATTGTTAAGGCCGAAGGTGTGTAGCTATGAAAAATACAAATTGTCTTAGGAAATTTGTCATTTTGGGGGGACTAAGGAGTCTCTTCCTCTCTGATTGCCGTAATGGAATTGGGTACAGATGAGTCTTTCTCTTTGAGTGCCAAGATGGAACTGGGTACTCTTTATACTGGGCAAAGCTGTTTTAGAACCCAGTGATGCCTGTCAGTTGAAAGAAGAGGCAGGTCCTCTTCTTAAAACAAGTTTTATTTATTATTGTAGATGAACATACAGGGTTTTATTGAATGTGCACTGTGTGTGGCAGAATGTAGGCAGTATTAAAGGGTCCTTTGTAGCATCCCTTGCCCCAGCTTGATTTCCTTTAATTTTTAGTTATCTGTGAAAGAAACCTATTGAGATGACTTTGTCTGTCTGCCTTCATATCTTAAAAACTACTGAGGCTAGAGGGCTGCAAATTTGTATGTCGATCATCCACCCTCCAGTCATCAAACATATCAAATTGCAGCCCTGTAGCTTCAGTAGTTTTTTTTTATTTTTTTTTATTTAAGGTTGAAGTTATCCATGATCGTGCTTCTGGCAATCCAACAACACAGCCAACACAGCTGGCTGGAAGTTTCATGGGCCGTGGCTCATACAGCATTATACCAAGACCACTGAAAGATACATCTAGATCTTTTACTGTGGCCTTGATTTACACTATACAGAAAAGTCAGTTGCGCCAAAGAAACTATGGACCATTTTTTTACTCGTTAATTTTCTTCTACAGTTTCCATGTGATCTCTTTTCATCAAGCTGTGTAACCTCAGTTTGACTTACTTCAGTTTTAACCCTTCATTCAAGAACATTCATATCCGTCTAGTTATACTGTTTTTTTTCCATCTGTCCACCCGCCTGTGGTGTTTGCGTATGGTAACACTGCGTCCCGGGCTTTAGATAGTTACATTCAGCTTATATTCAACAATAATAACAATATCCTATTTCGAATATTAACGGTGTAATTCGCATACAGTAAATTATTAAAACACTTTTCAGCTACAAATGTACACCCAGATATCCTTTTATTTACCTTAAACTTACACATAGCGTAACTATCTAAAGCCCGGGACGCAGTGTTACCATACGCAAACACCACAGGCGGGTGGACAGATGGAAAAACACAGAGTATAGTCATGCGAACCTCAAGAAAAGTGACATGGTGTTAATAAACTGCTTTAGTATGTAATAGCAGTCTCTAACGGATACCGAAGACTTTGGTTTCACATGAATTTTATAAGATATGCATGGCAAAAGAAAGATTTAAAAGGCTGTACTGTACTCACTGTATAGGAATTAGGCCAAGGGAGAGGAATTTGGTGCCATCATACCTGGCCTTATGAGAACATAAGAAATATACCTATAGTGAAATGTAGGTGAGAGTTGACGTTAACACAGTTTATTAACTTTAGAAATAATGTTAGTGGTGGGAACCTCAGCTTAGCATTAAACGTCTAGCTGCATTTTCCACAAAACTGTAGACAACATATATCATTATGACATGGCTTATGGACAAAAAATGGATAAGTTCTGTGTTACTTAAAATACCTAAATTTCTCTCAGACATTTTGCTAGTCAGGTTTCTGTCTGTTTGATCAAGATTAGTAATGTACTTATCTCTTGATTAGAAGAATTGGACATTTCACCATAGTTTTTTAATGCTTTGAAGTTTCACCAGATTAAATATCTAAAGTATATAAAGTACCTCATACTTCCCATAGAGGGTTATCAGCTATAGCAATGTGTCTTTTAGGATCCGCTATAGCACTAATGAAAGTTCTTTGTAGTACCAATTTAACACCAACAATGTTTCCTTTGCTGTTCAGTGTTGGTAACTATATTCTTTTTCCAATTTTTAACTTAAATTTAAGGCAAATCCTTTGGTGTATCATTATTGGAAGCCTAGAAATGACTCAGTGGCCTGATTAAACCAAAATATAAACAACTCTGAAATAATAAATCTGTAAAATATGTTGTCTTGTGTATATTGGGTAGAAAGATGAAAATTTCGAGCTATAGTGCTCTATTTTGCTTGCTTATTTGCATTTAATGTGTTTTATCACTTGTGGAAGGTTTTAAAGACTTCAGTTTTTTTCCTGTTATGCATTAATTTTATTTTGCAAAAGTCATGAAATCTAGGATCACCCAGTTGGATCTTTCTTTCCTGCTAATCACTTCCATTTGAAATTCTTATTACTGTATAAGTCCAGGAACAAAAAATTACCTTAAAGGTCCTTATAAACTTATTTTGACTGCATATTGCTTTGACAAATGGCAGCAGTACTGAGGTTGTCCATTAATTATGATGTCATACTATGTATATGATATTGCTTCTTGTAATCTTTAAACTTGGCATAATCTTTAAACTTGGCAGGCCAGATATATTAGGAAGTGGCCTTTCCTCAAATATGTTGAGTTTAAATAGATGTCTTTTTTAATAGCAATCCTGTATCCAGGAAATGAGAGAGAGAGAGAGAGAGAGAGAGATTCTGCATGTAAGCACTTTTGGATCTAGCAGCAGCAATAGCAGCACAGATAGACTTTACCCTCTCATGTATGTACTGCATGCAGTCTACTTATGAAGGTATGTAATCCAAACAGGTCACAGTGTGTATTGTTTGTCTGTATGGTGCTTTTACGTTGCATGGAACCAGTGGTTATTCAGCAACGGGACCAACGGCTTTACGTGACTTCCGAACCACGTCGAGAGTGAACTCCTATCACCAGAAATACACATCTCTCGCTCCTCAATGGAATAGCCGAGAATCGAACCCGCGACCACCGAGGTGGGACGCCGTCACAGTGTGTAGATATTCAGTCATTCCTTGCAGGGTCTCCATCTCCTTTGCCCTCTTGATAAACTTTTAGCAGCACAAGGAGCTACTTTATTTCCTAGGTCGTGACTGAATTCAAGATTTTACTGTTGTATTGCTCTACAGATATAAGACTGCAGAAACCATTATGCTGGGCTAGGGCTTGAGGCACAGCTGCTGGCATTCTCCAACAATTTCTGTATATCTGCATTTCTATTGTAAACTGTACCCCTTGAAAGATAGAACAGTTTTTATTAAAATTCTGTAAGTATTCATGTCAGTGGAATATATATATATATATATATATAATATATATATATATATATATATATATATATATATTCTTTTTTTTAGCACTTACAATGAGATTTTTAGTTTCTTCCTTGTTGAAATCAGGAAATCACAGTGACACTGCACTAGGATTCAAGGCTGTAATGGAACATGTAATTCTTCCATTACTTGACAATTCTCAAGAAAACCATAAGATAATATGTACTTCTTTTAATATAAATTTTATAACTCGAAGTAATTTTTTAAGGAGCAGCCTCATGTAATCGTGAAGTCCATGTTTAAGGTGTGTATGATTGGAGCTATCAACAACAGCCAAAGGTTGTCTGTATCTTGCAGGCTCTTGATTGGTTCACCAGACAATTAAATTTGTGACATAGTATTCCTCATCTGTCCAGGGAATGCTCTCTTGTCTTCCCAAGCCATGGACAACTAAGCTAACGGTTCTGTCACCCATCTTGTAGTCCAAGACATCATCCCTGCTTCCAATTTTACAATACTATAAGCAGAAAGGAGAGAGAGTTTTTGAGAAATTTGGTTGCAAAAAATGCAGTTGACTATGTAGTTATTGTTTGGGATGAGCTGCTTATGCTTATGTAGAACACCTGAAGGAAGATGTGGCTCAAATATCCATATGATTTCATGGTGTTTCCTTGTGAAGGTCATCAGTTTGTCATCTCAAGTTGGATTGAAAGATGTTCAGGAAGTGGATGATGTCATGGTACTTGAGTCTCAACAAGCCACAGATCAATAAGTAGATGGTCATCAAGTAGCGTGTGTTTGATAACGTAGACCATTCCGCTTCCTTTAAACTCGTATAGTAAAGTAGGCATATAGTATAAGTGTTCAACATTGTTATTCAAGTGGCTCCTTTTTTGCAAATTCTGAATCTTTTCATCAAGCAGTAGCTTGCAATGGAATAAGATTTTGAAAAAAATACACAATTCCCAAGTGTTTGCAAGCATCCTTACAAAGGTTAAGTATGTCATTAATATTCTTCTTCATCTGTCCTCCCTTTAGCAAATGCCCTCCAGAGGAGCCAATACAGTAATACTTCTGGAAATAACTATGTTGAATATGGAAGGAGGGCAATTAAGAGTTTAAGAATAGAAAGACACCACGAATTCATAAGATTCAGTGCAACTGACTGGCTGACGAAGGTTAGTAAACATCTCATAGATTGGAAGATCCCAAAGGAGCGGTCGAGATGAAAAAGTGTTCTTTTGTAGAAAGGTAAAATGATAGAGACATCTATACTATCATAAGGGCATGACAATGCTGAGTGTACTAGGAAGGTGTATGGTAGGTTGCGATTGAGAAAGGAAGATGACAAGAGGATTGATAGGGGAAACCATTGTCTTTACTATATAAAGAATAGTATTTGTGGGTCAAGTGTTGAAATGTTGTGTGAACATGAGCGTCATCCACAGGGGCGACATATTCCCCTTACTTTTTATTCGGGGATGGGGTGGGGTGGGGGGGTTGCCAACATATTGTCACCCCGACTTCTTTCCTCCAAGTTTTATATAACAGAAGCTGAAAATGAGCCTATTTATAATATTATAAAATAGAAACGTATAAAATAATAAATAGCTTATGTAATTTTTCATCATTTAATTGTTCATTTAAATTTTGTATTCCATTGTTTACATACAAAGTTGGCAAATGTCAATTCTTGCAGCAGCTACCTGCGAGTTCATTATATTTTTTCCTGCATTTAAGCACTTTCTTTATCAAATGCAAAAATGCTTTAATCCTCGAAAGGGTGCTCACAATTGAATTGCTTCCATGCATCTTCATCCTACTCCACTACTCTTCTCATCCAACAATATTATTGTTTGCAAAATGTTCATTTTATACACATTCAGCAATGAATTAACTCGGTATTGTCCCCTTCTATAATTTGTTGCTTTTCTACTAGTACTGTCACAAGAAGCACATTCTCATTCTTATCATTCACTTATTGATTACCTCTTTTGCTACCATCCCTAAACTCAGATGTTAAAACCCGCATTTGAGTATAAGGTAGCTTTTATTGCTACAGAACACGTTATTTTAGACTCAATGGAGTCCCATAAATCCTTTAATATACTGCACGATAAAATAATAAGTAGTTTTATCCTTATTACTTATTCCTTAAAAGTTTGCAATATTAAATACTGATCATAGTCTTGTACAGAGTTAAGTGGAAATGAATTGAGAATGTCACAGAAGACTTGTTCATACTTTGGGCTATTTTTAGCCAATCTGTAAATTGTGGCCTAAACTTGTTAACTAACCAATACTGATAATTCAGTCATTCCTTTTCTGTTAATATCATCCACATATTCATATTTATATGGCATTAAAAATGTACACTAAAGCGTATTCATGAGCCACATAGGCGCGCTTTGCTTGCCAAATTAATTTTCAGAATGTTCCTCCAACTTTTAGAGACAAGATGACGCCCCTGTGTGTGAAGTTTGAAGACAAGTAAAAGTTTAAGATAGAATCAAAGGAAGTGCATAATGGGTGTTCTGGAGTGATACAAGAAGTCAATGGAAGGTCAGAAGATGTAGGTGCGAGGTTATGGGATACGAAAATGTATTGCGAATTTTAGTTTGGATGCTGTCAGAAGTTTTATGGGGAAGGAAATGAGGAGAATCTAGCAAGTCATGGACAGGTGAGTGAAAGATATTAGAAGCAGTGGCGTAACTGAGTGGAGCGGTACACTGTCATAATTCTATATTTTTCATTGGAGAAGATTCTCCAAGTTAAAACTTTTTTTTCATTGGAGAAGATTCTCCAAGTTAAAACTAATCAAAAAGTATTTACGATCAACTATGAGTCAGGTCAGATTATCAAACCTTGTAATATTGTTAATTGAGCATAAAATTACTAATAAGTTGGACTTTGTTGTTAAAGTTATTGGCGAATTCGCTTCTAACAAAGCCCATAGGGTTCTGTTGTAAATCTGCTGTGTTGTTTTTGTTTTGACTTTATAAAATTAATTAATGATAAGAGATGTTAAGCTTCAAACGTACGTCCAATTTTACAAATTTTGTACTTTTTAGCACGTGAATGAGCTGTTCGGAAGGAAAGGCCTTGGCATCCAGAGTACAAGATTGTGTTTTAGATGGGAGGGTTCAACATGCTACTAATGAGCCACTGTGTGAATGAAGCAGCTGAAGTGGAAATTTTACTGCAGAGGAGATTCGTCCTGGTTCATCAGTTAAAATAAGAATCTGTTATATTTTAATTGCTGAGGTAGTTTTCTTTTAGTTAATCTAGCAGACAGGATAGGTCAGAGTGTATTAATATGGTTTGGTCACATGGAAAGTATGGAGGACGATAGGTAGTTGAAAATAACACAATATACCATCTCAAAAGTGTTGTTCAGGAAGGAGATGAAGACCTAGAAAGGATCTGGATAGATGTAGTGAAACAATATCGTGATCTGATACAGACGCCTCTCTTGGTCGGGCAACGTCTTTCTTTGAGAGTGGACCAGCACAGAAGACAGTAGCAGGCCACACAGGCCACTGGTATAATCTATCTCTTCCATAGGGAAGGTAACGGAACCTCTGTGAAAACATCCGTAAGCATAAGGTGAAATTTAACTTGGAAAGGTTTCTTCTGCCTCTGAGTTAAGAATTCATGAATCCATCTTTATTAAAATGGAGAAAGCAAGATTGAATATGGACGGAGTGAAATAAACATGAGAAAGGAGTCTAAAAGCATCCAGGAAGTGAGAAAGTATGTGTCACTTTGAGCTACTACATGACGTACGGTGGGGGCGGGGGGGAAGGGTAGCTACACGTGATGAAAATTCTGTGTTGTGCATTAAGTGACTTGTACGTAGAACTAATACTAGATAGGAGTGTATTCACAATTCAGTTTGAATCAAATAAAATTTCGGTGATTTTGTCTCCACTCGGAAACCAACCCCATTTGTAGATATAATTGAATCACACGTTAAAGTCAATAGGTCACTGTAGCCATTAGAGATTAATATCTCGTGTAAGTGGCCAGTATATTATCTGTATATTGGTATGTAGCTATGTGTGGTCGTGCGTCCATGTACGTATTTCAAGGGTTCTCTTTGAATAAGAGTCGGAAAGGGACCTTCCGAAAATAAAAATACAAGTGAAATTAATATAGGACTGTATTGCACTTACTATGAAGGCATCTAATGTGCTTGTCTAGAAAAAAACGCCAGTCGATCATGGCCCGTAAGGTTCAACTCCAAGGAAACAGAAGGTGTATTTGCCGATGCGTGAATTATGAGTTTAAGAACCCATACAGGTGATGTGAGGAAGACGGCACATGTTCCTTGCACGGATCGTCTTGTTCGTGACTTGAATTTAGTTGCTCATTGTTACCCTCATCACTTCTAAGATTTAGAGTCTGACGTTAGTGATGGAAGACGTAGATTTGTCAGGACAATATCTCACGGATGAAAAGGCGGTATTGTAACCAAGCAGATAAAAATGCAACATACAGCCGGCGGTTGGATGAGAGAGTAGAGATTGTTTTAAGAACTGACACAAGACTTAGCGAACGACAATCTCTGGAATCTGCTTCTATTGTTACAGTCCCACGGTAGATTAAGGGTTGGATCGGTAATTATAAGTCCTTGAACCCATGACGCTACGTGAGCGTTATGTTCGAGTTGTTACAAGATTGCTGAGTTCACGAGGAATCGTCAGTAAGCAGCTGTCACAACTTGGGTGTCAACGTCGGAAATGACGGGAGAAATTCACCACCAAATTTAAACGATTTTGCTGATTATATATTTCTGAAATTTCCGCCTAGTCTCTCTCTCTCTCTCTCTCTCTCTCTCTCTCTCTCTCTCTCTCTCTCTCTCTCTCTCTCTCTCTCTCTCTCTCTCTCTCTCTCTCTGAGGATGAAATTAGAAGGCTTCCCGTCTTACAGTTCCTAGGTCCGGATCAATTACAGTAATCTTTCTCGTGATAAGCTCAGTGAACGTTTTCACCATTGGCAGTTTTCGAGGCACGCAGTGGAAAACTTGAGAGGAAGAATGGAAGGAAATAATGGATATTAAATGATCACTTTAAAGTATCAACTTGAAGTACTGAGGTTTGATTCTTTTTACTTCATCTTAAAATATGGTGTTTATATTTTATCATGGCGCTTTTGCTGCTAATGTTATTGTGTACCATTTGCACACAGAATGTTACTGCGCCAAAAGTGCATCACAACTCATCCATTCAAAAAGAACATTAGGCCTTTGAATGTTCAGTCTGACTTTGCTAGCAGCAATTTACTTTTGGCTCAGTAGGCCTATTCTGAAGGTTCTTTGCAGCGTCCCACCGGCACCCACCAGCAAACCCATTCATTCCTTTTACTATTCCGCTGTTCATCTTTTCTTTCTTCTCTTACTTTCCACCCTCTCCTAACAAATCTTTCAAAATTATTTTCAGCCCTGAATGACGTCATATGTCCTAATGCTTGGCCTATATTTTATATATATTTTATAAAATCCAGTGCCAGTAGGCTATATATACGCCTATTCATATACCGTGTCGGAGTTTGTGAAAGATCTGAAGAAAAATAAGAACTGAAAGGTGCTCGAGTAGCTAGTTCACAAAGCTTCAGAAATCTTACAAGTTTTCAGATGTCAATCCTTTTAAATGATTAGATTTTCTCTTCTCTTATTTGCCATTGATTGATACTTTGAAAGAGGTGAAATACAAACAGATATAGGTACCTACAGTGCATATATAACACACGCACGCACATATTATATATATATATATATATAATGTGTGCGTGCGTGTGTGTGTGTGTGTTATATATGCACTGTAGGTACCTATATTATTTATATTTGAGCCTAATTAGGTTAGGGAAAAACGAGTGGTGTAAGTTGTAAAGAGTAAATGGGGCATTATAATTAGAATAAGTCTTCCGTTAAATATCCCTCAAAACAAGTAGTATTTTGCCTGTTATGACAGTATTAAAAAGAATCATGTTTGACTAAATTTATGTTATAAGGTCTGATCACTCATATTTTGTAATTCCGCGTATTTTGATTTTTTATATATTTCTTAGGAGGGGTTCTATCCATTCAATGTTCTGAGAAATGCTATACAATTATACATAATGGATCATCACTATATTGTAGATGTAGTATGCTTTCGTACACGTATGACATGCTTACCAAGCCAAACATAGTTATGTATAAGAGTATCACTAATGTTTACACATGCCATAACATAACTGTTTGGCTTGGTAAGTGATCAGACCTTATAATAAATTCAGTCAGACATGAATCTTTTTAATACTGTCATAACAGGCAAAATACTACTGGTTTTGAGAGATATATAACGGAAGACTTATTCTAATTATAATGCCCCATTAGGTTCAAATATAAATAATATTTGGACGGCTATAAATAAAGAGAAGTATACATCTAAAATCCAGTAATTTTCATATTAAATGGTAGAGTATATAACATCCCCCCCAAATATAATATCATAGTCGGCCGAACCTGCAAGAATTCTTAACAAATCCTAAATGCCAATACAGCAACCACTATTGGCTAGCAATAATATTGAAATACATGTTTGAAATAACACAAATATGGAACAAATATAAGACTTACCAAGAGGTTGGTTTGGTAAATCCAGAAGCACTTATTAATCCGAATAATTCGAGGAAGCACTTTTATTCTCGCTTTAGCGATCTCCGAGGCTATACAGAAGCAAAACAAACACTACAGATATTTCACCAAGGGTACCGGTATACCGCTGCCCTCTATTAGCCTGATGACAAAATATAAAAGTTTAAATCAGCAGTTTCAGTTTGGAAAAGAAGCGCAGGGGTCCGCTCTAGATCCTAGACTAAAAATCGTCTGCGATCTATACTTCTAGATTGTACTGCTATAAGTTTGTAATCACCATCTTATTAGTGTCATGTATTTGGTTCGCATCCGCTGTTCAACTGTTGAAGGCTTGTGATCAGTATATACTGTAGCTACACTGGTAGTATAGAAAAAAAAAAGTGAACAAGTGCAGCGAATTCTACTAGTCCATCCGCAGAAGCACATCATCAGTCAAAACATCATTTGGCACCAACCTTATATAAAATAACGCACCAAAATCAGGAGCTGTGGATATGAGTAAGCTGGTTGACATTCTGGGTTTCAAGTAAAATATCTTTTAACAGTTAGTTTGTGAAGTTAAAGGTGCTACTGTCTCTGAAATGTTCTTACATAGAATGCGATACTAACCTGCCATACCTAAGAAACGTCGAACCTCCTTTTCGGCTCATTGAAAGAATCGCCTGAACTTCGACATCAACTGGAGCTATTTCCTTCCACATATCCCAGGTACTGTATGTCTGCATGTCTTATGTCACTATTTTTTTTTTTTCTTTTTTTTCCGGATCGCTCCTAGATAGTGACCCCAAGGGTTTTTGGCATTCGTTATCTATAGGACTAATATTTCTTGGGGCCATTATCTTTATGATATTTAGTCTTTTGTTTGTTTTAATCCATATAAAGTGACTTAAAAGAGGAAAAGAAACTATAATTGGTTGCGGGAGCCATATTTTGATATTGTCCCAATGAGTTTAGTACAGGTATCCTTCGCAAATAGTGAAAAGCTTCCTAGTGTAAAACCGACTTGCAAAGGAAAAGGCGATAAAGAAAATCTTTGCTTCTGTAGGCTAATATCAAACATCGTACTTATCAAAACTTATAGAAAAGGTTATTCACGAACAAACTTGGAAACGCTTGAAACAACTCAACATTGTACCTGATGATCAGTCAGATTAAAAAAAAAAAAACATTCAACAGAAACTGCATAGTGCCCAATTACAAATATGATTCAAATTATGACTAGTAGGAAATGTGTTATCCTGGTTATGCTCGACCTGAATGCAGCATTTGACACAGTTGACCACATTGAAGATGGTGTACTCAAATGGCATAAAAGCTACTTGGAAAACAGTACCAAGTTTACAGTGGCCATATCAAACGTGAAATCCGAAAAGAAATGTCTAACTACAGGAGTGCCCGAAGGCAGCGTCCTGTGTCACTGCTGTTTGGCATTTACACAACTGAATTGTCTAAAATTGTAAAAATTGATTCAATAATGAAAGATATAAGCAATGGATGTCGTCGAAGAAACTAAAGCTTAATGTGACCAATTTCAGAGGCATTCTGATGCCATATGAGAAGGGTATTAGGGCATATTCTGAGACCAGCGTTAGATATTCAGGCATTATGCAAGTATCTGTGATTCTGCTATATTGTATCAAGTAAAACAAAGATGTACAGAAATCAGGTACATTATAGTTATATGTAATTACAGAATAGGAATGACAGATATGAAACTGAAAAACATAAAGTGAGCTATGCTAAACACATTAATTCCTGTGGGTATAGAAATTGTAAAACATACGCATGGAAATACAAGAAAAAAAAAAGACTTTTATAAGTCTATTATGGAATAGGTATACTCGATCAAAAATTGAATGGATGAACGATATATATATATATATATATACATATATATATATATATATATATATATATATATATATATCTTCTTCTTCTTCTTCTTCTTCCCAGCTTTTTCCCATTTTTATATGGGGTCGCCGTTTCGGATGAGCCGTTTCCATCTATTTCTATCTTGCACTTCTGCCTATCAATTCCCTTCTCATGTAAATCTCCTCTCACACAGTCCTTCCATCTCTTTCTTGGTCTCCCTCTCTTTCTTCTTCCTTGCACCTCCACTCCCATAGTATGTCTCCCAGCGTGGTCCTCATCTCTCCTCAACAGGTGTCCATACCATCTCAGCCTCCCCTCCTGCACTTTCTTTGATACTTCCACACCTTAGTGACCCCCTTATGTAGTCATTTCTGATCCTATCCACTCTTGTTACCCCAGACATCCACCTAAGCATTCTCATTTCTGCCACATCCATCTTCTTCTGCTCTGCTTTTCTCATGCTTGCTGTTTCCGTACCATACAGCATTGCTGTTCTTACCACCGTCTTGTGAAATTTTCCTTTTAACCTAAGCGGCACTCTTTTGTCACAAAGAACTCCCGAGGCCGCTCTCCAGTTGTTCCAGCCTGCCTGTACCCGATGTTTTTCTTCTTCTTCCATACTTCCTCCAGCGTTAACAAAAGATCCCAAATACTTAAACTTATCAACTCTCCTTATTTGCTCTCCACCAAGCTGAATACTTTCTCTATCATCCCCCTCAGTGGTGGTACACATATATTCTGTCTTGGATTCTACTTATTCTCATTCCTCTGTCCTCCAGTACTGTCTCCATCTTTCCAATTTCACTTCCAGATCTTCCCTGCTCTCTGCACACAGAACAATATCATCCGCATACAATATGTTCCATGGTACTGTCTCCCTTACTTCCTCTATTATAACATCCATCACTATGTTAAAGATAAATGGGCTCAGAGCCGACCCCTGGTGTATCCTACTCTCACCTCAAAACCTTCTGTCTCCCCAACACTGCTCCTCACTCTGGTAAATACATTCCGGTACATCTCTTGTATCAATCGCACATACTTCTCTGGCACCATCTTCTCCCTCAGGCTCCTCCCATACCTCTTGTCTCGGGACTCTGTCAGAAAGCCTTTCAAGGTCAATGAATACCATATGTAGGTCCCTTTGTCTTTCCCCGAATTTCTCCATTATTTGCCTCAGACAAAATATACCATCTGTTGTTCCCCTTCCCTTCATAAATCCCATCTGCTCTTTAACCTATTTGTACTTCTTCTCTCAGTCTAGCATCTATCATCCTTTCCAGTATCTTCAAAGTGTGGACATCAATTTAATGCCCCTATAATTACCACACTCTTGGACATCGCCTTTCCTTTAAAAATGGGATCAATATACTCCCACGCCACTCATTTGGTATCTTTTTTCCTGTTCAAGGATCTTTATCATAAGATCGTACAGTATATCCACGCCTTCATCTCCTAATGCTTTCCATGCCTCCACCGGGATCATGTCTGGTCCGGTTGCCTTCCCATTCTTCATCTCTTCAGTGCATTTAGTACCTCTTGCCTAGAAAAACCTCATTACCATGCCAATGTTCACTTGCCCATCCTCTCTTATTAGTCTATTATTTTCTTCATTTAACAACTGTTCGAATATTCTTTCCATCTCTTCACAATGTCTTCCTCCTTTCTAAGCACTACACCCTCTTGATTCTTTATTTGTTTGATGTGTGTTATATCTTTGGTGCTCTTATTTCTAGCCTTTGATAGCTTCATCATCTTCTTTAATCCTTCCTTTGTCCCCAGCTCATTATACACATCATCATACGACTTGCTTTAGCTTGGGCTACCACCTTTTTCACCACCTTGTTTTTCTCTCTGTACCTATTTCTGTCTTCCACTGACTGTGACTCTTCCCATCTTTTCCTTTGCCTCCTCTTATCTTTTACTACTTTCTCAATGTCTTCATCCCACCACCACTATCCTTTTTCTTCCCATATGATACCAGATGTCCTCCTCCTAGCAGCTCCCTTTCCATGCCTTCTTATTACTGCATGCAATTTCGTGCCCCACCATCTTGAACATCTTCAATCCCTATATCAATATCCTCCAAAACAAACCCTCCCCCTCTTAAACTCTCTCTTCTTATCCCTTCCTTCTGTATTCGTACCATTTAATTTTCCCTATCCTTAGCTTTGGTTTTTCTTTCCCTTTTCAACTTCAAGTCCATACATAGCAGCCTGTGTTGGGGGGCTACATGGTCGCCTGGAATAACTTTGCAGTTCTTGACCTCCACAGATTTATCCTTTTATACAAGAAATAGTCTATCTGGGAGAATCTTCCCCCACTCCTATATGTTATTAGGTGTTCCCTTTTCTTCTCAAAAAAATGTGTTTACTATTGCCATGTCGAATGACACAGCAAAGTCCAACTACACTCTCTCCTTCTGGGTTTCTCTCCCCAATTCCATGGCCCCCATGCACCCGCCCAATCGCCTCATTTTCACTTCCGACATGGCCATTCAAATCTGACCCCAACTATCACCCTCTCATCTCTTCCGTTCTTGCATTATTCCATCCATGTCTCTCCAGAAATTTCCCTTCTCTTCTTCTGTGCAACCAACTTGTGGTGCATATGCGCTTATAATATTCAGAATCTCTCCCTCCATAACATATCTTCAATCTGATGATACGGTCATTCTTTTCTATGCACTTCTATTACCGAGTTCGTTTAGTTCACTAGACAGTACTATGCCAACTCCATTTTCTACCTTGTTTATGCTCCACTATAATTTATAGCTTATATCCATCTCCCAACTCTTAGCTTTATTTCCTTTCCACCGCGTTTCTTGCACACACACAACATCTAACCTTTCTTTTCTCTCATCAAGTCAGCCAATTAATTCTAACTACCTCTCCCAGTCATGGACCCACCATTTAGCTGACATACTCTGAACCCAATGTGAGCTCGCTTCTTTAGCTGCACCCGCTCCTGATGCAGTAGCCCTCGCCTTACCACAGATGTTAGGGCGATGTCTCTGTGCGTCGTTTACGGAGTACGCCCCTAGCATTACCTCTTTCCATATTTCGGCTCATTCCATTTTTGGTTTTGGCACAGATTTTTACAGCCGGATTGCCCTTCCTGACACCAACCCTCCCTATTTATCCGGGCTTGGGACCGGCACCCATAAGGACTTGGTTGCCCCCCCAGGTGGCTAGGTTATATATATAATATATTATTATATAATATATATATTATATATAGATATATATTATATATATATATATATATATATATATATATTTATATATTTATATAGATATATATATATCTAAGTCTTATATATATATATATATCTAAGTCTTATCGCTTGGCGATAGACTTTTTGTTTTCTCCTTACGACGTCATTCGTAAGTAATTTTTGGTTCCTCTCATCTCCCTTGGATATCTTAGTAGAGAGGTTCTTCCTTGACTAGAGGAGATGAGTTCAAACAGGCAAGTTGACAAGATAACAACTTTATTCTGTAACTCCCATACTAGGAGATGCAGCTCGGTCGGACCCCGACCGATATGTTTGATCGTTGGCGTGGAACTGCCATTCTAAAAGCATCGCGTCGATAGCGGAACATTAGCTATCTCAGCAATTCATATAAAAACACATACGTAGTCCGCCGGCTCGGAAGTTACAAGTTTCCGGCGTAGGTAACAGTCAACCGCTTCCCATGGAAGTTGTTGTGCAAAGTTATCATAAACATAAAAATGTTGACCAAAGCTTTTTTAGTTTGAGATAGATCAGGCTACTGCAGACAGCGCATAGCGTAATCTAGGTCTGCTTTGGTCACGTAGAACCCTCCTAATGCCATGACCCCAGGTCATTGGTTTATATTTACAGATCTTGTAAATTATATATATATGTAATTATACATTAGGCTCGGACTGCTACCTATTCAAGCCTTGAATAACAAAAAAAAATTTACTTTAAACATTGTTCATAGGAGCGTGCTCGTAACATACGTCTAAGTATAACATAACAAGTGATTAAATGCATAAAAAGGTTCTGTTACATATCCTTGTTGACATATTCATAAACAAAGATAAATGCATGGAAAATATAGATCCATGTTTGGTAATAATAATGATTATGTACCCAAAAAATAATTAAAAAGGTAAAAATCAAAACATGTATACATGATTAATATGATAACAGGTAACCTGATTAAGAATAATGGTTACTAATAATGATTATAGCATGATCATGGATAATTGTTAAAGAGTACTTGACACTCTTTGTAATAGATAAATATAATTGTATAATAGTATAACAATGTAATTCTGCAGAAATTCAATATATAGGGCTGATATTTTATTAGGTGCCCGAAAAATACCTTTAGGAATATATTAATGTATAATATTGGGCTATAATGCTTTATTATGCGCCCTGGAGATACTTTAACTGTTTCAAATGCAAAGGCGTGAGTCTTTCTTGTCCTACATTTTTGCCAGCATACGGACCGCTTTTCACACACAACACAATTCCAGACAATTCCCTAGGCACGAACTGAAGTGGCCAAGTTCAGGCGGCCCTAAACGCAAACGACTTGAGTTTAACGGGTACGTCATCTAGACGGGCCAGTACGTTCCCTTGGAGATCCTTCTGTTTACGCCTTAGCCTACGCCAAGCAAAAGATGTTGACGGCGATAACCAATATGGCCGTCACGCTGAACACGGCTAGCAGAATGTAGTAGCGAAGATTTTCTCCACCTGCATAAGTCGATGACGTGTGGGTCATCTCAGCCAGTTGCGTCAGACGATGAGCTACTCGCGCGTTGTATGGGAGAGGTAGCGATGGACGATTGTGGAAGCCCACGTGTAGTCGCGAAATACGCCTTCTCACGTATTATCGTGTTGACCCTCTGACGGTATAGTTTGTAGTTGTCCCCGTACAACCATCGGCTGCTACGAAGATAGGGGCATGGGCGGTGGTACTGTCCGGACACACGACGTCGAATCCGGCCTTATCATAACGGATCCAAGAACCATTATTCATCCTGTAATTGAATTTATTACCGTAAAAGGGATAAAGTTTCCCAGACAACCTTCGCCTTGTATGAGAGAGAGAGCCGTTTAGCACTATGTCTAACTCACATGAATCCGTTGATATAGGATAGAATTCAAAAGAGTCAGCTGTACAAATTTTATTATTCATGGCTTCTGAACAGTGAGTGAGTTTATCTAAGTCTTTAATGACTGTAAAGATTTCTTATCAAGAGAAAAATCAGTACATGCCCCGTTAAATTGGATATTACTGGATTTGAGTTATTCGTCATTCAAACGTAGGGAGGAAACGGTGCTATTTTGTATGATTGCCAAGCATCGGAAGAATCAAAAGGAATTGTGATCATAATCCTATAATTTTCAACGCTGACTGATATTAGGCTATAATAGAATTCTACTTATGGGCATCTAATAAAGGAATATAACCTAGCTTCTCCCGTCCGTTTTCCAAAGTTAACGTCAGATCTTTAATAGGCATGAGGTGAGGAGATAACACACCCTTTGTTGCTAACGTAATTGCTTCTACGTAATCTTTTGACTTTTCAATAAAATGTGATATTTTCACACGGATATGATCTATTTTCGAACTATAGTAAGCTAAAGTAGCCAGCAAATGTTGAACCTCCATGACCTGATCGATATTATTTGAATGTTTCATTAACGATATTCATTATTTGATTGATCGAAGATAACTGGCTGCGAAGTTCAGATAAGGCCAGTTCTGTTTTGTGTTGCAAAAACTCAATTCTTTTATTTTGATTAATATTTGAGGCGATTTGAGATTCCTAAGCCTAGATTCGCAACTGATCCTAAGATGTTTAGTCCAGCTAGAATAAGCGGGTTGCGGCGTTCAAGAGTATTGTGCCGCACAGACCACATCAGCAGTCACGAGCGAGCTCTTCTGCCTCGGCGGTTTTATTTTGTATGTCATAAGACAACATTTCCGCGACGCTTAGTGTTTGAGCTAGCGAAATCTCTGAGTTAGCATGAAAATTACGTTCGTGCATTTCCTTAAGGGAAATACCAAACCTCATCAGGTCATTCTTCTTTAAGTTAAGGACGTCATCTTCAGGCAAGAAAATAGCATGCATATCTACTTCTATAACAATATACTGACACGATGAATACATCATCGATTCTCTCGATAATCGAGCCATGATTAAATTCTATTTCTTTCGTCCTAGCGCTCTTTCCATACAACAAAGATGTCTGAATACACAATATCACTCCTAACAATAACAGATTCATTTTTGAAACCTGCAATAAGTAAAACATATGTAATACATTCGCGTAAAAGAATAGGTTTACATACAATATGATTAATAGATATATATATATATAAATTATTATACAAGTTTCATAAATACAACCATTTTTTTCCCTCACTCCATCTACCCTTCTTTAGATTCTGATATGTGCCAATGGGACTATTCTCACATCAGTGGGTTTTGGATACATTTGAACCCTAACTCTATTGGCCGTTAAATTTTCTAAAATGTTAAACGACCTTCAAACTTAGGTGTCAGTTTATAATTTAAACCTTTACGTACGTATACTTGTATGTATACCTGATCGCCCACGGCATATGTTCTAGTTGGCTTAGCTATTTTATCATGATTTTTTTTCATTATGATCTGTGCTTCTTCTAAATTCTTACGAATTATATTATATCGACTTATGCTTGCATCCATAACATCCTTTAGAGGATTTGATAAATTAGTTGTAGGCTTTAAGATGTGGAAAGGCGTTCGGGCCGGGATACCGTACAGTGCCTCGTGCGGTGTCATTTTAATAGACACATGATACGAGTGATTAAGTGTGCTTAGTACCGCAGGTATGGCAATGTCCCAGTTGGGATCTGCCCCCCTAAGGTGACCCTTAAAATGTTTAAAAACCTTACGATTTGCCCTTTCCACTAGCCCATTAGACTCTGGGTGATAGATCATGGTATTGATTTTCTTTATACAAAGGAATTCGCACAAGGAGTTAGGAAATGATTATTGAACTCCCCGCCCGAGTCTGAGATAATGAGTGTGGAATTCCATGTTTACAAATGTAGCACTCGTAAAACTTCCTAGCGCACTCGACCGCGGTTTTGTTTTAAAGCGCTATAAGTTCGTATATCGAGTCAAAGCGTTCTATAATACTAGGAGGTGCTTATTTCCTCTGTCTGACTCGTAAATCCTGTTAATAAATCTAAATGTACTCTTTCAAGGGGTGATTTGGCACGGGGTAAGCCCCTAGGCTGACAGGTGTCTTCGTGTGCCCTTTGTATTCTTGACAAGTGCGACAATTTGCTATGTGCTTTTTTAATATCTGTAAGCATCGTATGCCAATAAAATAAGGATTTGGCTTTCTGTGACATCAAGGTATAACCGGTCCGTTGTCCGATGCATGGATTTTCATGCAACCACTTTAAGACAGTGGGTATGAGTGAGATAGGCACCACCACCTTGGTTATTATTCAACTGCGGTGTGTTGCGGGTTTTCCTCGTCACGGATCTACACAGGATATTGTCCTGTAGGATATAATTCTGCTGCTTATTACTAGGTAGTATTCTTTTTCCTTTGGATTTCCGTTTACGCAAATGATGATTTTTTCTATTTGCGGATCTTTTCTTTGTTCCGTCTGTAATAGTTCAGCACTCCAGCCCAGATCTTCCTGTTCAGATATAGTTTTACAATGGGCGTGGAGGTTGAGATATCTATTAATTCAGCTAATGGCTCGGTACAAGATGAAGAGGGGTTGCGTGATAATGCGTCAGCAATGATATTGCTTTCCCAGGTAAATACCCGATCCTCGCGCCAAAGTCCTGAATGATCATGTGCACCGAGTTCGCTTTGGGGCTGTGACTAAAGCCTTTAAAGAAGTCGGTTAGGGGCTTATGATCAGTGAGAACCTTGACGGGGGTAACCGTATATTATGAATTTTAAAGTGCACGAGTGAATTAACAATAGCGAGCCCTCCTTGTCTATTACTGCATATTTACTTTCGGAAGGTCTCAGTTTACGTGAATAAAAAGCTATAGGGAAAAACTGTTTATCATATTGTTGAAGCAATACCCCACCTACTCCTAGATCTGAGGCGTCTGTTGCTATGAAAAATTCCTTACCGAAGTCAGGAAATTTCAAGATAGGAGAACTCACAGTTCATCTTTCAATTTATCGAACGCCTGTTGATGAATTTCAGACCATACGAAATCTACGCCCTTTTTTATAAGATCGGTTAGGGGAGCGGCTATGATTGAGTAGTTGCGGATGAAGCGGCGATAGTATCCGCTGCATCCTAAAAATTGCTGTATTCCCTTGACGTTAGTAGGTATCGGAAAGTTACGGATAGCCGACACCTTATCGTGGACGACTTTAAGACCTTCACTAGAAACCGTGAAACCTAGATAGACTAGTTCTGTTTTAAAAAAAAATTCACACTACTTATCTTTACCTTAAATTATGCTGCCTTAACCTTTGTAACACTAACTCCAATTTACGTAAATGTTCTTCTAATGTGTTGGAAAAGATTACTAAGTCATCCATGTAGGCATGTAGGATATCTCCCAACAAGTCTCCAAACACGACGTTTATCATACGGAGGTAAAAAGTTAATAGGAGCACAACGTAAACCAAAAGGCATACGCAAAAATTCATAATGTCCCCTGGCTGTGCTGAAGGCAGTGTATGGGATACTCTCTTGTTCCAACGGAATCTGATGAAATCCTTTTAGTAAGTCTAGGCTTGTGAAATATTTATTTTGGCCTAGTGAAGATAGGATATCATCGGTACATGGTACTGGGAATCTGTCAGGGATTGTTTCTTCATTTAAACGACGAAAATCTACGCATATCCGCCAAGTTCGATCTTTTTTCGGTACTACTATTAACGGAAAATTATAAGGGCTGTTTGATTTCCTAATGACTCCTTCTTTAACATTTACCTACTTCCTCTGTTATCTCATTCTGAAATTTCATAGGAAGTCGGTACGAAGGTACATAGATTACTTTCTGTTTGTCCTTGAGCCTTATTGATGCTCGATGACATCCGTTTTTCCTAGGTTCCATCCGTAGTGGAAAAAACATCATGATATTTAGTTAAACAGATTCAAAAATTTCTGCTGAATTTCTTCTTCTTGAATGTCCTTATTGATTTTGTTCTTTATAGATTGCAACAGGGGTTCATCCGCGACTGATTGAGCGTGATTTATCTCAGCTACGGTAAGAATGCGATGTTTATAAACTTCGGCATCCAAGATATGTTGATTTTTGTGGATTACTAAAGTGGTATTCGAATGATTACAGACTTCGATGTTACATTGTTGTTGTGAGCCGACTGTATAAACGGCTTGTGTGACGGATAATCCGTGTGTTTTCAGAGTTTCGGAAAGGATTAATGTTTCAGATCCTGGCAAGGTTCTCTTTACACGCACTAATATATTTGAAGTTACGTTAGGCTCGAGAGTTTGCGTGCAAGCTGATATTACGGGTGAGCGAGAGCTTCTGTGGGTTGCCTGTATTATTTCTTGGTTCATGAGACAGGTGATTGGTTCCGTAATGTAAGTGACAACTCTGTCTGTCTCTTTATTATCTAAAACTGATTTTAGGGTATTAAAAGACTATAGAATTTTCCCTTTGATATACACGCCGTGTTTTGCAGGTGCTAAGATAATATTTTGAGTGCCCATAGACGGGTATCCGATAATTACTGCGGGATACATATTAATGTTTTGTACAACGACAAAGGTATCAGCAAACGTGCGCTTACCGACCTGTACTGTAACATGAGTTACGCCCACAACATTTAATTCATTATTCCCAATGCCTGAGAGCCTTATCCGGACTTTTCTATAGGGAAATTTGAAAAGAGTAAATGATGAGTCCTTAAATCCATTATATTACGTGGACTACCAGAATCAAAGAACAAAGTGAATGACTTATGGTCCAAATTTACTGCATGTAAGGTTGGTCGCAACTCGTTTTGACTAATAATTGCGTGAATTTGTTGCAAATCTACGGGAACCTGCACAGATTTTTTTTATTCGGCCGTATGTTTCATAGGAAAATCAATTGTCTCACAATGATCTGATAAATGATTAAACTGATTATTTGATACAAAAGATGTTGATATTGATGACCAACATCGCCCTCTCCCCCCTTGGAGTGAACTACGTGGTATTTGTTTGTTTATCACACCCTGAAAATTCGCTTGCCCTTGCGAGTTCTGGCTAGACGGCCCAGGAACAGAGGTACCTGAAGCACGATTTGTTTGTTTCTGCTGTTGTGCAGAATTTCCGTTTGGTTGTTTCTTCTTATAGTACTGAGGACCCTTCTTTTTATTTGCACTGGCAACTGGTTGCGCGTTTGTAGCGTTCTGCTGTTGATTCCTCGAGTAGCAACGGTTATATGAATGAGTTGAACTATTGTGTATTGAACAAAAACGCGTCCGACAGTCTGAAATCATGTGACCTGGTCGTTTACAGTTATAACAAACCATCCCTGCAACTTGATTATTATGTACCACATTTACTTGTTGTGGCTTGTTCTCATTTTTTGCAAAAACTTGAATGAGCGAAGGATCTAGGTCGGTACATTTAGACATGTGTTTTTTTATTTGTGTTTTTTAGACACATCTAATTCCCGTACTGTCCCGTGGGCTGCAATTTTTTATCAAAACACCGTACTAACGCTTCAGGCAACATTGCAGTGATAGACGTAAGGTAGATCAAACGGATAAAATCTTTCACTTTGATTTTAGCACCCGCAACCACCCGGAGTTACTTAAACTATCCTGATATTCATTTAGCCGGTCGGCAATTAGCGCCGCCCGCTCGACAACTTGAGCTGAGTCATGGAGGCTTGGTTAAGGATATTTCTCAATGCCAATACTACATCTAAAGCCTCTTCACCCCCATACACGGCACGTAATCTAATTTTGAACTCGTCCCATGTAAGCGCTCTTGGAAAGAAACCCCCCTTAGATACGCACTTGCGTCCCCTCTCGCAAAGTCAATGAAGCTCTTGGCCTCCTGTAATTGTACTGCTGGGTCTGTGATGCTTTTTGCATTTAAATGAGCGTCTACAGATGAGATCCATGCCTCAACATTTTGAGCAGGAACCCATTGACCCGACCTTGAAAAGGGACTATCGCTGACCTCGCGCTAACGAGAGTCACCACGTGGGTTGCAGCCGGAGTAGTTGCCATTTCGGCTTTCACTTTTTTCTTATCACTTCTATTCCTTGCAATCCTATCAAAATATCTATAAGAGTACACTCGACCACTACGTAACGCATAAGCAATGTACTGTATAAGTGTGTTATAATAATAGGAAAATCCCCCAAAAGATACAAAAATACAGATAATATGATAAAATATTATACGGAGAATTCCTGCAAGAAACGGTTAATGACAACGAGAAAAGAAAAAAAAATTAATCTGCGGCGAGAACCTCGTAGTTGAAGATTGGTTCTGTAATGAAGGAAGATTAATATGGCGAACAAACTCACCCCCAGAATACTGGACGATCGACTCTTGATGAACAACACTTCACTGAGGAAAAGACCTGAATAGATAAAAATGGTACTTAGCTCCAGATTATATTGCGAAGGATTGTTGACATGGGATGACGTCTCAGTTCCTGTCTACGTCTCGCGTCGGAAGTCGTGATGACGTCACGGTCTTCTCTCGGTGCACGATGCGCGGGGAAGTCCAAGATTGATGACGTCACAGCCTCCGTCCTTGCATGTGATCGGGTGATGTTCCCTGTGTTTGTTTTCTTCTTTCCGTTGATGTTCGATGCTGCCCTCGTCGGTGTAGATTCTCGAAGATAAGTGACAACAGTTGCTCAAACGTCAGTGTTAAATGCTTGTATTCCTCTCGATGAAGGACATAGTTGCGTCTTCATAAACTGTTGCGTTGATTGAAGATCCCGTTTCCTCTGTTTAGTTTGATGTGGAAGGTGGAAGTTAGTTCTTGTAGACCTTCGGTCGGCTGATATGGGTCTTGTTAATTATATTTTCCGTTATACGCTGCCACCACATCTAAGTCTTATCGCTTGGCGATAGACTTTTTGTTTTCTCCTTACGACTGTCATTCGTAAGTAATTTTTGGTTCCTCTCATCTCCCTTGGATATCTTAGTAGAGAGGTTCTTCCTTGACTAGAGGAGATGATTCAAACAGGCAAGTTGACAAGATAACAACTTTATTCTGTAACTCCATACTAGGAGATGCAGCTCGGTCGGACGACCGATATGTTTGATCGTTGGCGTGGAACTGCCATTCTAAAGCATCGCGTCGATAGCGGAACATTAGCTATCTCAGCAATTCATATCAAAAACACATACGTAGTCCGCCGGCTCGGAAGTTACAAGTTTCCGGCGTAGGTTAACAGGTCAACCGCTTCCCATGGAAGTTGTTGTGCAAATGTTGACAAAGCTTTGAGATAGATCAGGCTACTGCAGACAGCGCATAGCGTAATCTAGGTCTGCTTTGGTCACGTAGAACCCTCCTAATGCCATGACCCCAGGTCATTGGTTTATATTACAGATCTTGTAAATTATATATATGTATTATTACATATATATATATATATATATATATATATATATATATATATATGTGTGTGTGTGTGTGTGTGTGTGTGTGTGTGTGTGTGTGTATAGAAAGTAACAAAATTTGAAAAAATTGCATGCTATTCACATGAAGAAGCAGACTACTGCGACATGGCCCATTTTAACAATATTCTCCTGTTCCCGTGATTTTCTGCAAACCATACTTTCAATTGATAACACAGCAAGATTACGTAATCTGTCATTGCCCATTGCATTTCTGAGAGTAGTCTTAATTAATTTCAGAGCAGAGAACCATTCTCTCTGCTGAAGCTGACGACATAGGTAACACTACAGAAATTTTGGCTTGTCTGCAGAGTTCAGGAAATGCCTCCTCATGTGGATCAAGAATTTTCAGTAAGTCGACCGATGATTTAGGCCTTTCAGTGCCACTTAACGTCCTTGCAGCGTCTTTCTAACATGCGTTTTGCAGAGTACAGCTCATGTTTGAGATCTTCAGTATTAGCATTATAGGCCTGAATAAGTCCCCACATTTTCTCGAAAGATAAGAATTCCGCACTTTGTTGGTTAAGTGACTGTAATGCTCTCACAAGTGTGCAGGTTTCATTACTGAGCCACTTTTCATTTCTGACAACATATGGTCTACAATAGGCTAAAAAAAAAAAAAAAAAAAGTGAATTCGTGCTGAATACTTAACACTGATGTCAAAGTGTGTGCTTCCTGACTGTTTTCCAATAGAATCAACAACAACAAACTCCTGCAATTTTGTAGAAATTCTACGTTTCCTTGATGGCCTACACTCTTAAGTATCAAAACCATGAGCAGTTTAACTCTTCTCCACCTCATCCTACAAAGGATCAAAAGAAGATGGATCTGAACGCATGACTTGTACAGGATGCATTAAAACTATAAAGAGATGGAATGATAGAACATGGATAGGGTTGACTGGTCTACTTTGGTTATGAAGAGATGTGAAGTTGGTTTAAGAGTGTTACTAAATTAAGTGCGTATGAATCTAAGAGACATATGATGTCGATTCCAAGCTGAGGGGAAAACATTTATTATATTTGAAAGTATTTCGTCAATAGAGACGCCTTAGTGGGCCAGTGGGTGGGCACAGGATTCTCGTGGCTGGGCACAAGCCCGCCCATGCCCACCCTTAGCTACGTCACTATAATGTTACACTAGGTGGTGGTTGTTGCCCTGACATGTCTAATGGTGTGTCACACATGCTCCCCTCACATGTAGGCACATTCTACTTTTATATACACATATTTACATTTTGTTCAGCGTTGAGGTGTAAAAGCAATCAAATAAGACCATTTCAAATTGTATGGGTGCTTTGGAAGCGACATTAATGTTTCGATAATTTTTGTTTTTTGTTTGTTTAAATTTAACAGTTGAACTGAGGTTTGATGATGACTTCGTTTTGGTCAAATGACTCAGCGATGTGCGACCGAAAGTTTTGAAAATGTTTCAAAGGAGTTTTTTTTCTGAAATTTGGCTACACATGACGTTTTCTTACAGTTTTGAAATATATGACAGATTTCACTCTCAAAAAACATATTATAGCCTTATTATATGCAATAATCGCGTTTTCGCATGGAAATAATGGATAAATAGGAGCATGCTAGTTGCCAGTTAGTGAATTTTGAGCGAAATCCTATGGAATCCTCAGTTATGTCGCATGAGATTTGACCATCACTGTACTTCACGCCTACGACTCCAGGATTGATTTTACTAAGCTACATGGGAAATAAATCCAGATTTTGAATAGCGAATTGTCATTGAACGAGATATATTGCTGTCGACCTAGTTTCGCTAATCATTCCATTCAATATGGTAATTATACTGGCCAATTATAATAATTGATATAATCATACACAGAAACATCCGAGTCTTGTGAATTTTCACTAGAGGGAAAGAGGGATTTTTGCTGGGGAGGCAAATGACAGTTTTGTCATCCCACATTCTCCTGCTTATCATCGAACTCTTATGTTAGCAAGTGCTGAATTATCTAAATAAATAGTCTTTTACCTTTGAGTTGTGATTTCTGTTGCTAGTTTCGACAAGTTTCTGTTAACATGGCTTTGCAGTATCAAGTAGAAAGATTTCCGGTAGTAAATGGTTGTTTACAATATGAAACTTAATTGCTCGGCCAATACCGCACTGAGGTCTGTGGTAACAACAGCTTTGGAGTTGAATGAGACCGTAATTGTTAAATCAGATGTTCCTCGTGACATCGTGCAGCGGACATTCGTTGTAAGATAAAGGGTACCCATACATGTTCTCTAATCACAACGACAATAACTGCCTTATCTATAATCTAAGTATCATTCCCTTTCCGCTTGTAGTAGTAGTAAACTTCGTACGTCTGGCACTACGTCAAGAGGCATCTCATAAAAGGGATAATCAGAATAAATTATTCCGACAGGCGATGGTTGCAGCCTTTTGCAATGTCTTCTTTACACGACAGCCGAAGCCATACAGACTGAGTTACGGTGTTATTTGAAATTTCTAAGGTGATGTTGAAGGTGTATAACTTGGTGCCATTGGTCACCGGCAGCGCGTGCTTCGGTGAAATGTGTTATTAAATATCAGTGAAGGGGCGTTCAGTTTTTAGTGTAGCGTTACTTGTAGCAGTGGTAGGACGTGAAGCTGCGCGTCTTGCAGGTGCCATTAACCATGACGTGATCTCGCCGCAGATTCAGCGACGAAAATGAAGTGCACCTATCGGGTAATGATGCTCATTGGGATAACGATAGGCGTCCTCTTGATGTTGGGAATCAACGGGGACCTGCCCAAAATCCTCGAAATAAGGGCCCCAGCAGCGCCGCAGTCTGAGGCGACTTTGAGGTCAGAGGGCAAGTCCACCAACTTTCTCAATGGCACTTTGTTGCCCAAGACGCCCCGTAACGGCCGCCCGAGTTTATTGAATAATGAAAGCCTTGTTAAGCTGCCACCTCAACGCCTTAGCAGTGGGTCTAAATTGGAAGATGCTGGTGCTCCTCTCCCTTCAAAAAATGTCGATGGTCAAAGGTCAAAGAGCAGGCACAGTCTGATCCCTCGGTTGGAAGCTTCGTATGACAGGTGAGTACCTAGTGGTCCATATTTACTCTTCGTTCAAGTACATTTTAATTAAAATGTGATTATGAGGGATAAGGCCTTTTCCAGATGTCTTAATGGGCATATCTTCTAAGGATGATCCAGGACCTAGGGCTAGGTTACTTAGGGCTAAGCTAACCAAAAACGACACTCTGGTACCTAGCTATAGCCTATGGGGATAAGTTTAGGGTAATGGTTATAGTACAAGCAAATTTCTCTTGTGGATTTTTTTAGGATAAAGAATCGCATCCTATTGTTGCCTATTGTCCTATCTTTTTAGTTTAGGCTAGTAAGATTAATGGCTCAGTAATAAATGTAGGCTATTTGATAGGCGTGTGCCTGTACATATTAATATATACTATAGCCTACTACTAGTACCTAATTTCCCTTTTAGACATTTATGGTCTTGATCAAATGCATGACATTTAATGTTGCATTTAATATTTCTCATTAAATTGACTTACACATTGTGTAGGGTAAATCAAATTAGCTTATTTCTCCTCAAGGCGAAGTTGTTAAACTCTTTAGCTGGGGTATTGCCATCAGTAGACCTCATATGGTGCACTGTAGGCATTATTTTAGCTGGGATATTGCCATCAGTAGACCTCATATGGTGCACTGTAGGCATTATTTAAGGTTCCTTGGAGTGTACCTTTATCCCCTAGCTGCAACCGCTTTCATTTCATTTACCGTACCTCTTCTCACATTCTCTTTCTTCTGTCTTACTTTTCACCCACACTCAACTGTTTTCATATTACAACACTAGTGGGGTTATCCTCCTGTTACACCTTTCAAACCTTTTTACTATCAATTTCCCATTCAGCTCTGAATTGACATCTTCATAGGTCCATTGCTTGGCCTTTGGCCTAGATTTTATTACTATTTGGGATGAAGCGTACCTACTGTTAACCCACAAGGTGCGGCACGTCGCTAAAATGGACGCTTTGCATGCTGCAAAAGAACGACGTCAATATAATCGACGCTATATTTTCAAATATCGCCTTTAATTTAGCCCCTCCCATTAGCTCTGTTTCAGTGACGTCAACAGTCTCGCCAGCCATTCAGCTCACTCTTGGGTGTCAAAATAGCATAATTGTAAACCTTCTGTCGGCCCGGGGGACAGGACCAGGGAGGCTTTCATATCTTGACTTTACAGCGTTCGAAAATTTATATAAATCTTTGTTTATATTGTAAATTTTGGTGATAATGGCTTTTGATGATGCTTATTCTTTTCCATCAAATACTGATATAGAGATAGATAATTATAGCGACAGTGACGATAGTAATATTGGTTTAAAAGTTAGTTTGCATATGTCCGTTAACATATACACACTTATACACCGATTCAACCAATTAATTAATAACTGCTGTATATATTTTGCAATTTTATAGTTGTTTCTTGAATAGCTAAGGAGTAATATTTTCATTAAAAAAATGTGAAATTATCTCAGAAAATATGGCATAAAGCATTCCAAAACTAAAATGCATTTTTTGAAAACTTTTTCTTCCCAAAATATATTCTTTATAAATATTAATTTTCTAAATATCTTGTATTTCATTTTTTATTGTTAATCTGCGAAACAAGGAGAATACAACCATGTATAACATTAGATGATAAGTTAAAAAATGAGCAAGAAAATATTGGTTCCATTACTGATGTTGCTAATGCATAATAGTGCCGTTGTCCTTTGGTAGCAACCCCCTAGCACCTCTTGGGTTAAAGAGAGCTTAAATCTCCATGTTGAATATTCTTATGATAAATTTTATTATAAAAATTTATTTATTCCAATTTTGTAAAATACCTTTATCCCTGAATACTAAGATTGAAAACTACTCCATATCCTTACAGACTGGTGTTGGCCGTGGTGTGCTGTGGCAACCGAATAAATGAAACGCTCATCATGCTGAAGTCAGCAGCAACTTTATCGCATTCTCCATTAACACTAATAGTGTTTGCTGAAGATTCTCAGAAATCAGTATTCACACAAATGGTAAGTCTTGGGTAATTTATAGAAATGAGAATTATACTTGATTACGTATACTTTATTATACAGCATCCCTTGGGCCCCAGCTGCAACCCCTTTCATTCCTCTTCCTGTACCTCCATTCATAATCTCTTTCTTCCATTTTACTTTCCATCCTTTCCTGACAATTGTTTCATAGTGTGAGGTTTTTCTCCTTAAATCTCCTTTACTCTGTTTTCTCTTCTGCACTGATTGATCTCATAGGTCCCAGTGCTTGGCATCAGGCCTAAATCACATAATCCAATCATACTTGTTCTTGTTTTATGTGGTATCCTAAGTTTGTTATAAGCATGAAGTCATGATAAAGAGTCTCATAATTGCAACTAATATAAATTATTGACATTGAACTTGAGGAAGGATTAAATGTGTTGACTGAGCACTTGTATGTTTCACTTCCTCAAGGTCATTGGATTTGCTAGGTTTTACATGAAAGCACTTGGCCAACCCTTGTTTAAGTCTTTCTCATCTTGGTGAAATCTTGAATCTTCCCTGGTTCTAAAAACTGGAACCAATATTATTACTGTAGGTCTAGGAATGAAGTGACTTTTTTTTTTTTAATCTAAAGATTTTTTATGTTCAGAAGATTAGAAATTTTTTATTGTTGCAAATTTAATTAATTTGAAATTAAGTTTTGCAGGAAATTTATAGTTAACCAATAGCATTTACCACTGTGTCAAATAGGCCTGTTGGTCGTTCCTGTGGAAGACTGGGAGTAAGATAGAGGTATGCAATGTAACCCAGGGTGTGCCAGGTTCTTACTGAGAAAGGTGAAGTTCTCCTGCCTTGCCTAGACCATCATAGGATATATAAGTGATGTACACAAAGATTCATCCCCATTTCAACATATACCATGGTTCCTCTGTTTTCATACATAATCCGTTCCAGAACCTCTGATATCTGAAACATACGGAAACCGAAGCAATAATTCCCATAAGAAATAATGTAAATAGTATTAATGCATTCCAGAACCCCAAAGATATTTTAAAAAATTATTTTACAGGAAATAAATACTGTTTTATGCACAGAAAACAATGAGAAATAAATATAAATGAATAATAAACATTTAACATGACTCTTACCTTTATGGAAGTCGGAGAGGTAGGAGAGGTTACTGTTTGGAAGGGGAATCCCCCTCCAGAAGGACTTCAGGTACCATGAACCTATCTGGGGCTACTTCTGCATGTTTTTTGTGGCACTGTCTGAGGTTACTTCCCACTTCCTTTTTTACTGGCACAAGGACCAACTTCAGTCACTGAACCCCTGCCAATTAACAAAACTGTCCAGAGAATTTGTTTCTGACGTCTCTTCAGTATCTGCCTGAAATGGTACGTACAAAGCTTGTCGTTGAACATGTTAGAGACATGGATTGCAAGTCTTTGTTAGGATGATGTCTCAACAAAATTTTTTATATCTACTTGACAAACATTCCTTTAATCAGTGATGAAGTAGGCACAGTATCCCCTCTCTCTTCTTCCTCCTCAGATTCCTCATCTGCCATCTGTTGCTGTTCATACTGAAGGTCTTGCAGCTTCTCATTGGTTAGCTCTTCCCTGTGGGCACCCACTAGCTCCTCCATATACTCGCCACTCACATCCAATCCCATGGACTTTACCCAAAGACAATAGACTCCAAAACAGGCGTAGGGTTGGTAGGGGTCAGCCTCAAACCCTTTGAAATCCTTTCAAGTTAATGTTCAGGCCACAATTTTCAGGAAGTCACTCCCTGCCAAGCCTTATCTGTAAGACTTATACAATTAAAGATATTGAAGTGATTCAATATCATCTCAGTGTCTGGGGTCACTTCAAAGCACTTTTGGAATAATGCCTTTGTGTACAGTTTCTTGAAGTTAAGAGTTGATTCGATGGTCCATGGGCTGTCATGAGATGAGTGGTATTTTGGGCAAGAACTTGACAGTGATGAATTTAAATTAGTCTAACAGCTGGTTTTCCAAACCAGGAGGATGTGGAACATTGTCTATTACCAGGAGGCACTATCGATTTTCATTGAGGTATTTTTTCACACTTGGGCCAAACACTTTATTTACCCACTCAACGAAAATTTGTCTTGTGACTCATGCCTTTTTATTGGCCTTCCACGTCACAGGTAATTTATTCTTCACATCATTTTTCTTAAACACTCGGGGATTTTCAGAGTGGTACACCAGTAGGGACTTGACTTTGAAGTCCCCACTGCATTCCCACAGTCCAATGGCAATGAACTTTCCTCATGGTGATGTAGGTCTGCTTTGGCATTTTTTTTTCCAGCACAGGCTTGTTTTGTTAATGAAGTGTTCCCTTTTGCAATGTCGGCTGCCTTGGATTTCATGTTTCTTTGCTAGGATAGAGGTGATTGTTGAGACTGACTTACTGTACATCCTAGCAAGATCAGCTACACGTGCACCGCTTTCATACTTTGCTGCTAAGTTTTTTTTTTCTTAAATTCAGTCATATTCCTGGCCTTTTTTCACCAAATGATGGCTACTTTGCAATGAGTTTTTACGGCAATATTAGCACAAAACACAACCATCACATGTGGTGATGCAGACTATGAGCACAGAGATGGTTGTTCAACGAGAAACAATGCCAGAATGGGTCTTGAGAAAAGACGGAATGCTTTGTTTGGGCTCTTGATACGGGGCCCAGTGACATGCCTGGCCCTGGATGGAGTGTTTCCAAGTGTACAAAAACAGAGGAAACATACGATAATCGAGACAAAATTGTCATAAAAAGTCTGCAAAAACTGAAACGTGCGAAAACAGAGGTGTACAAAAAGCAAGGTTTGATTGTATTAAGATTATACTCTACTAATATTTTTACAAAATCAATATCATATCATTTTGAAACATGAAAAACTATTGAAAAAGTAAAATAATTTTATTACAATGACCAGTGGCAGGATGTAGTAGAAAAAAGTTGTTGCAAAAACTAAAATTAAGGACAGTAATTATGGCCAGATTTAAAATACTGTACCAGTTTATTTCTTATATTATACATGTTAACATATAAATAATAAATTACTCTGTTGTATGCCTGTAGCCTAAAATAGAAGAAAAAAATTGACCTTGTTGGTGGAAAAAATTACTTGAGTGTGTTACTGTTTTTCTTTATGCTGCAGCACAGTATATATAATTATGATTTATATTGTACATTATCTTAATTTATACTGTACATTATCTTGATTTATACTTTACATTATCTGTACATGGCCAGTAATAATGGATATTTCTAAATATAGAAATATGGTATGACCATCATCTAGCCTGCATAACTAAAGGGCTGTAATAAAAGCAATTATTTTCACATTTTTGTTTTAATTCAGAAAATGTGATGATGGCTTGTGTTAAGGTAAACTGAAGTGTATTATTAATTGTATTTTGTGAATCCCTTAAATGCACATCTAGCATGTTCAGGAACTCACCTTTATTATGATCAAACAACTGTTCAGAAAAGAGTATGTTTTCTTAATTCATTGTTGCAGGAAAATTTGCCAGTGGCTTCGTATTTCAGGTTTAGGCTTTGTGAATTTTATATTATTGAGGCTTTATCAGATATCAATTCCATGGAGCCCTTATGTGCCGTAAATGGTTTGTTGTTATCTCGTGTTGGTAATTTTGCTGTTCACCATAGTATATTCTGTGTTCATGTCTTCCAAATGCAAATTCAAGCCTTTTGTTTTCACTAATCACAACTCTGGAACTTTGTACTTTTACATACTTTGTTTAAAGAGGACAAGAAAAGGTATTACAAGTTTTGGCTTCAAGGATTTTAGTTAGCAGTTTCTAAGTAGAAAAGTTTATCTCAAGTTTTCTCCCATTTTTTAGATATCCTTCGGGCACAAAGTTATGAATGGAAACTTCTCCTTCCAGCTTTGTTGGTGAGATAGTAAATGCAGTCATGCTCCAGTAGGAACAGCTGGAACAGCTGTTGCTAGATTTTTTCTGACACCCCCCTTTTATTTTTGCTAGACTTTGTTAATCAGGGATTTTAATTGCATAGAGTGGTGTCATTAGTTATTAATGCCATATAGGGGAATCCTGATGTCTTCATGTTATCTAAAGATAATTTATTTCAAAATGAATTACAGCTGGATTGTATTGAAATTTAAGCACTAGGTTATTGTACATTATTTGATCATAATCACTTGTGGAAATTTGTTTGTGACTAGTCACTATAAAATGTAGGGCTCAAACTTTGGTGCAGTTTTAATGAGTGAAATCATTACTGTATAAGTATTTTTCAGAATTGGTTCAACTGATTGTTTTTAGTTCATGTAATACACTTACGACTTTGAAGTTTAGTGGTATGTTCATTAATAGGTATGCCAGAGTGGGAAGAGATATTTTTGGAGGTCTGTTGTTTAGGGATCATATTAGCTTGTGAGGTTTGGTTTTAGGTGTCAAAGTTTTTACCTTAATGATGTGTAAGTACACTAACCTATGTCTCTAGCACTTAATGTTTTACATAAGTCTCTCTCTCTCTCTCTCTCTCTCTCTCTCTCTCTCTCTCTCTCTCTCTCTCTCTCTCTCTCTCTCTCTCTCTCTCTCTCTCTCTCTCTGTATACAGTACTGTATATTTTTAAAATCATCCGTAGATTTTTGTACAGTAATATGTACCCATTGCAATGACACTGCATCATTATTATATGATAGCACAATAGCCTAGCCTAGAAAAGAGAGAAACTAATGTCGGCTAAGGTTGGCATATGTAATAAGTATGTAAAGTGCTATCCACCATCTTGTCACTGTCTGAATATACTGTATATGAATGAGTGAAGTATCTAATTGGAAATCATATCTTTTAACTGGAGCAATTTGTTTTACCTTTTGCCATAAGCAAAACAGTGGGGATGGCATTTTCATGCTACATAGGAAAAGAAATTTAAAAAAAGTCTTAACACTGCTTACCAAGGGTATACCTTACAAGTTTCAAAGAATCTACTTAAGTCTTGGATAAGCTCTGGCAAAGAAGTCTTAAATGTGTTGGTTTTTCTTTCTTCCCATAAATAGTACTTCTGATGGTACAAAAGCATTATGCATATTGTTAAAGATAAAGCTAATTACTTGACTTGTGTAACCCAAAATAGAAAGTTTATTAGTTTATTTTTACATATATACTCAGTTTGAATAACAGAGCTATAGATCCAAAGAAGAGTACTAGCCCCCTCCCTTTAGGAGTTGAATATAAACAGTTCACATGGGTATTTTCTTTGATACTGTATACAGGAAGCTTATACCATATGGGAAATTAGTAAAAAATATATATGTGATCACGTAAGAATTTTTACTGATAAATTTTAATAGACTGCACCTATTCATAAGATATAAACTTGTGTACACTTGAAATATTTATATAAAAAGTATGCATATCCAGAAAATCACAAACATACAGTAGAAGATATAAGACATAAACATCCACTATGCAATCAATACATATAAGGCGATGCATCCAAATCTCCATAGGTGGGGATTGCAGCCATCTCATTCAACAAAGCATATCAGTTTTCAATGTCCAACAATACTTCTGTTTTTAGAGAGGCATTATTTTCAGTAAGTTTAGCCATTGTTATTACTGAGGATATACCATTGCAAAAATTTATCATTAGTGACTATAAGCACTAGAGAAACCCTTCAGAATTATGATCCAAAAAACCTCGCAAAACAAAATTTTTTCCTTGACAAGGAAACAGATGCTAATAATGAACCAAAGCTGCAACTGGAGTATATCATGCACATATTCCCATTAGTGATTATGTAACATCTTGAAAATCCATTAGGCTATAACCTAATGATGAACATGATAGTAACAACATAAAAAGCAAGTCTAATGATGGAATATGGTATTTATTGCATCAAAGTGACAGACATATACAAGTACAGGTAATTTTTACATCTTAGAATTTGTCAGTCTTATTTGATCCATGGATGTTTGATGAATAACCTATACGTATCCCAAATTTTAATTCCATTTGCCCTGCAAATTTCACTGTGATAGGAATGCAAGTTAATTTAGTTTACAGCTTAACCAGTCTTCCTGGAATGGACTTGAGGAATTGAGTGTAATATATCTCAGAATAATTTTTTTTCTTTGTTTCAGCATGCGTCATGGCCTTCTGACATACGCCAGAGAGTCGCCTTAACACTGCACAGTATAGCATATCCTCCTGGAGAAGATTCTGAAGCGTGGAGGAAACTTTTCAAACCATGTGCCTCACAGAGATTATTTATGCCAGTATGTACATTAAGTGTATTTGGATGATGTAGAATCTCTCTCTCTTTTTTTACAGCTAAAATTAACTATGCCCTTAAATCATGCTGAGATACAAAAGTAGACATTATTTGAAAATTTAAGAAATCTGAGTCAGAAAATCTGACCTCTCCCAGAAAATTTACAATAGAACTGAAAACAATCAAAGAAAGTTGCATCGCAAACTCACGATGGCGACCAAACCAAAAATTACCCAACACCATTTGTTACCGGTAACCAAAAGCATTCCAGCACCATATAGAATAAATCAATGATCTCGACGTGATCATCACAAAAAAAATGTCAGAGTAATGTTAATTATAATGGTGCACCATTTTCCAAAAGTCCCTAGCCCTCATAAATCAGAATTCGTATTAAAGAGATGAATGCTCCCCTATTAGAATTCAACATGAAATAATAATAAATGAAAACTTAAAAATGCACGACAAATCTTATGAGATACACCAAAAATAAATTCACCGAAATGGCAAAAACAGACATTAATAAAGATTTGAAAAATCATTTAAGTCAAGGTACTTAAGTGGAGCCACAGTTGCAAAAAGTAATAATTCAGTACTCGCTCCATACAGCCATAGCGAATGTATATCTCCAAAAAATGGTAGCACTGCTTAAGTGAGCTGTTACAAAAGACCAAGCATGGATGAAATATTTTCAAGTTTTCCCCTCAAGAAGACGTATGTGACAAGCGTGACAAACATGCACACATGCTTGTCGTCTTGTCCTGCTTTAGTGTGACATTACATCAGAAGCCTCTGTCATGTACAATAGTGTTACCTGATCATCAAGTTTCCAGGCATGCAAGGTAACAGGCTGACTTCACTTCTTGATCATATTATCCCTATGTTTCCGAAACTGCCACGCATGCCCAAATCACACTCAACTGTCCTGCAAGGCTATACTTCATTCCTTTGTGTGACTCCTGTAAAGTTGGGTGTGTTGCTGTGCTTCCATGGCTAACAGTGTGATTATTCAAGTTGTTGCACTGTGCCAATCATTTCATTCATTCATCTATTCACTTAGTTTGCTTCAACTTTAAGTGTTATGCTCAACACTTAGTGAGTTTATTGCTAATTTAGGTCACTTTACATATCCACCTGTTTTTTCTAATGGTGCTTTTTATATAAGTAATAATTTACCCAATACATAATTATTTAACTAAAGCTGAGTTTCTACTTGATGGCAGCTTAAATTTTTAAATTCTTGGTAGTGATAGCCTTTTAGCTTATGTAGATGACAGACCCCCTACCACTGTCAGCTTTCAGGGTAAAAGAGGAACAACTCGGCTAAGAGCTGTTTGTTTTCTGCCTGCAAGGTGTTAACAGCATCAGCAGCTTTGTTTGGGGGTTAGTTGGACCTTCTTTGGTGGAGTATTCTTTGGCTTTGGATATTTAGTTAGGTTTACAGAGTTGAACTAAGTTCCACGTTGGCCGAGTGGATTTCGCGCTCCGCTACTAATCCGGTGGTCTGAAGTTCGATTCTTGGCGCGGAATTCATTTCTCGATATAATGTGGTTCGTATCCCACTATAAGCTGTAGGTCCCGTTGCTAGGTAACCAGTTGGTTCCTAGACACGTAAAAATATCTAATCCTTCGGCCAGCCCCTGGAGAGCTGTTAATCATCTCAGTGGTCTGGTAAAACTAAAATATACTTACTTTACAGAGTTGAGCCAGTTTTTGGGATGTTTTTTTTATTATCTTATTTTGACTTTTGCTAATAATTAATATCAGATTCTAGTTCTTTAAGTTTTGGCTGTAATAGCCGACTCACTAAAGCATGTTATGATTCTCATACCATGTGTATGATGAGTGGAAGTCAGACATGTACCATTGATTTGACTTTTTAGGAATGTTGTGATTGGGACAAAAAAAGATAAAAGACTTTTAACTTTTCACATTTCTAAGCTAGAGTAAGATAGGAAAAGGAAAGTGTCTATTAGAGCCGAATTTAAAGCTGTAGCTGTTCAGGACACGATGCCTAAATCTAGTGTAATGCTGATTTACCTCTTGTGTCCACTGCCATTTTCATTTCTCCTATCTCTAATCCTCCTCCTTTACCACCTTTTCTTTCTCCTGGCTCCTACACTTCCAAACTGGACCGCTTCACCAGCCGGGAGTCAATATTTTACTGAAAATTTGACTTGTGTGCTAATACAGTGGCCCAAATTGGGGGATCTATTCATGTCCTCATTGACAAGTGTAGTTTGAGTGCCAGTGCCGATATAAATGAAGTGATTGTGGAGGAGATGGCTATCTGTCCCACTTGACTTTCCTTGGCAAAGGTCACTGCTATACTCCCCCAGCCCTGGGAGGAGGCATACTAGGGGCCCAAGGGAGGTCGTGGGATCTGCCCACAGGTAGTCTAATCTGCGACAGCTAAAGGCAGCTGCTGGGAAGGCACCTTGGAGGTGTCTCGTCTCTCATCCAGTTCGGGAGATTTTAATCCCTATAGGGGGGCTCCAGTGGTGCTTCTCAGATGAGGCCCATCCTTTTGAGGCGTTTGGCTGTCAGGGATCAGTCTCCTACTCCCAGCAATAGAACTAGGGAACCCCTCAGTAGCCCGCAGCCCTCTTGGAGTTCTTGGGTTTCCCCATCGTTTTTTGCTGTCAGAGCACCATTCTGTAATGTGCTGAATGTCATCAGTGTGTCTTATGTTGATTCTGTCTAAGCACTCTTCTTCATGTGAGTGCCCATCTACATACCTCTTCAGAGCTCTGTGTAATGGATGAGTGCCCATTAGCTATTAAGTGCCCATCAGTAGCAGTGCCCGTACGGTGCTGAGCATCTGGTGGGAGCTGAGCGCCCGCTAGTAGCTGCGTGCCCACTAATTGTTGAATGTCCAGTCTCAGGTTGGCGCCAGAGTGTCGCACAGCTGTTGTGCATGGTACAAGCTCCTTTTGATATTACTTTAGCCACCGAGCACCAATCTCCGACTTCTGCTGGTACAGACCGTTTTTGAACCTCTCCAGAAACAGTTGGATAGCATCAGGGACTTTCTCCAAAAGTTGTTGTCTTCGTCGTGTCGTCTTCGTCGGTAGTAGCACCACCTGATCCTTTATTGTCTCCTATTTCCTCGTATGAAGATGTTGTCCAGGATTTTACACCTTCAGCCTACACTTCTTTACTTTGTTATTTGGTAAAAAATTTTCGTGACTTCTTTTCCCCAGCGGTGTCTGTTGTTTCTGCTTTGTTGTCTTTGATGAGCGACCAACCAGCCGACTCTTCAAGACTCTAAAATGGTTCTCTCATCCGGTTCTCTCATCCTCGTCTAAAAAAGCCGCATGTGAAGTGGAGAATTATCTCTCAGAGAAAAGCCGACAAGGCAAGGCTTGTTTTAGTATTCCAACTTGTTTATCTGCCAGGAGATATCAATCTTTCGACACCGGGGAAGCTCCTTCCCTGGAAGTGGCTATCTCCTATGAGGAGGTCTTCTCTGTTCTGATTGATTTGGCCCGGAGATCTGCATTTTCTTTTGTGAAGATTTCCTTCATTGGCCGAGAAAGTTCTCAAATTTTCCAACATTCCAGAAGGCATTGCCTCGGATTGGCATAATGTTCTCTCCTGTTCAGACAAGGCAGTTAAAGACGGCTCTATGGAACTGGCTTCCCTTTGCGCCATGGGAATTCTCAAGAAGAGGGAGCTTTGGGTGTCCTTTACATCTAAGGGTGTTTCCTCATCCCATGAGCTTTATTTATTTCTGCAGTCTACACTAGAGAAGACTGTCTCGCATCTCCACAAAAAATTGACGCAGGATTTACTAGACTGAAGGCATCTGTTTGCTTTGTTTCACGTGCCAGTAAGAGATCCTCTTTGAAACCAGCATCTTGTAAGTGAGGACTGGGTCCTTCATGCACCTGTGGGGACCAGACTCCGTCTTCTTTGGGAAAGATGAATTGCGAGAGAGGCAGGGCAGTGGTTAATGAAACCGTTCTGAAAGAAGGATACTCCATATCCTTCAAATAGAAGCCTCCATTGAACGGCACTCCTGTCGCACCAGTGACTTACTCTGTATCATCAGAGAGGTATTCAGCCCATTCAGAAGAACTGTCCCTTCTCAAGAAAGGAGTGATTGAAGTAGTGACCAATGTCTGTTTCAAAGGATTTTACAACCGGCTATTCGGAGTACCCAAATCTACAGGAGGATGGGAGTGCAGTGAATTTTTACATTTAGATGAAGCAGTTCCACATGGAAACGAACCAGTCCTTCCTCGCTTCAATTCATGAGGGGGACTGGATGATTTCCCTTGACATGATGGGTGCATATTTCCATGTTCCAATTTAATAGGACTCAGAGGTATTGAGGTTCATCTTTGGGAACCAGGTGTTCCAGTTTCGTGCTTTGTTTTGGACTGTTTACAGTTCCACAGGTTTTCACCAGAGTGCTTGCCCTGTTAGCCAAGTGGCTTCATTTAGTGAGGATCAACATTTCCCTATCCTGGACAGTTGGCTGGTTCATTCACCCATGAAAGAAAAATGTATGAAGGGCCTAAAGAAGACCCTTTTTATGACGCAAGATATAGGTTTGCTAATGAATGCGCAGAAATCTCATCAGACTCCATCACAACGGATTTTTTATTTAGGGATGGTGATGGATGCTCCGATTTTTGGGGTTTTTCTGTCACCCAGAAGAGTAGAGGACTGCCTGAGGAAAATCAACCTGTCATGTTTAGAAACTCAATGGGTGAACTTGGTGTGCACTATGACTTCCATGGAACAATTTTTGAAGTTGGAAATATTACACGTGAGACCTCTACAATTTTTTCTGAGAATTAATTGGTACTGCAGAAAAGATCAAGACATTTGTATTTTTGGGATTAATCAAGAAATCAAGGAGGACCTGCGCTGGTGGAGTTTCACAGAAATGTTGATGGAAGGAAAGTCATAATTTTCTCTGTACCCCGACCTAGAATTCTTTACTGACATGTCGGACATAGGTTGGGGAGATATCCTGGGGGACAAGAAATTCTTGTGAGTATGGTCTCATCCCGAGAGGATTCTCCTAATCAATTTGAGAGAATTAAAAGCAATACACAACTGTTGGGGGAGCCAACAATCCATTTGTTCATGCTGTCCAGAAATCATCGCCTTCCTCTATGTTGCTCACTGCCCAGATCCTCTGGCCTGGGCAATGGATTCCGTGATACAAAATTCGTTCAGTCTGGATGTTAATGCATTCCCTCCATTCAAGATGATAGGGGAAGTTTTGAGGAAGTTCCAGTCACACCAAAATGTTAGGATGACGTTAATAGCCCCCTTTTGGCTTCAGAAGGAAAGGTTTCTGGATCTTCTGAATCTTACTGTTGACTTTAAAAGGCTCCTTCCTTTGATTCCAAGTCTGCTCAGGCAGTCCCACTTCAGGAGGTTCCATCAGGGTATGTCCACTCTGGCCCTGACAGGATTTCAACTGTGTCCCTCAAGTAGTGGATTTTCTTCTTTACTTGAGATCCAACAGAGGACTGTCTTCTTCAGCTATGAGGTTATAGAGCTATGCTCAGCTCTGTGGTTAGACAAAGGTTAGAATTATCCTCGAATCAAGATCTTTCCAATCTTAGATCTTTGACATGTCCAAAGTTAAGAAGGAATTGTTGTGGCCGTGGAATTTAGGAGTGGTCCTTAAGTGGCTTTTGGGTCATGTTTTGAGCCTATGAGGTCTGCTTCGCTGAGAGATTTGATGATAAAGATGATTTTCAAATATGCAGCAGCTCTCTCGCTAGGTAAGGAACAACAAGCATTTTATCAGTGCTAGCCTATTCTTAGTCTGCTCTCATCTCATGTAAACTTTTTAATGTTTTGTAGTAATTTATGTCAATGACTAGCAATATGAATTCA
>NC_087213.1:8719950-8740816 GCF_015104395.2 Macrobrachium nipponense | reverse complement strand
TTTGAAAGACATCCTAATAAATACTTGACATCTATGAAAATATTGATTGCATACTACAAAAATCCCAAAATTAGGTACCGTATATTTCGGCGTATAAGTCGACCGGAAGATAAGTCGACCCCCCTATTCTGAGTAAATTTTTATGATTTTAACTAATATCGGGTATATTAGTCGACCTATAAAATGTGAGGCCAACCATACGCTCAATATAAGCAGCAGGGTAAAACGTATCATATAAAATAACCTGAATGTTATTACGGTACATATGTTGCTCTACTTACCATATGAAATACAGGTAATATACTCGGTATATTAACAAATCTGTGTAATATATAAAAGATGAATACCTGCAAATATGATTAGAAATGACGAAACGAAAGATACGTTACTCGAGTGTAATGTAAACAAACAAAGTGCTAACTAACGCTGCATAACAGCCTACGTATATATGTATGTACAAACTGCCACTCAAGTTAATGTTTGATGAATTGTTTAATTCAAGTGACGATGACTCAAGTAATTTTGAAGGATTTTAAATACATATTTACCATTAAATACAATTTTTTTTATTTTATTTTATGTGATAAATAAAGATTTCATACCATAAATGTTTTTGAACAATACCCCGGTAAATACAAAACTGTCAGAGTGAACGCATCCTTCTCAACTACGGTACTTTAAATGACTACGCAATGTTTACACTTGCTGTGCGAATGGGGTTTCTTCAAGTTACTTTGATTTTTTTCATTTTATTTAAGGTAATGGATGTTCTAATGTATTATTATTGTCGTATTACAGTGTGAAATGTTTTTAATACTGGTATTTACGTACATAGTTACCTCAACAAGGCTGTCATTGTTATTAGCCAACTGTAAAGCCTGGATTCCTGTACCGATATGCCAAAATAATAAAAATTCACTTTTTGTTACCGTTAGATACGTCGACCCCCTAATTTTGGCATGATTTTTAGGGGCTAAAGGGTCGACTTATACGCCGACATATACGGTAGTTTCAGTACCAAGAACATATAAAACTACTAATACTACTCCAATTACAGATAATGATTTTAGTGATTCTCTATAACTTGTAGCTATACTGAATTTGACTGTATAGGCTATACTGACCAAAACACCCTCAAACCTTTCACTCCCACTAACAAATTTCAAAATACTGCAATCATTCCAGAGAAGAATTCAAGAATTCCTTACAGCTGGTATTATAACTAAAGCATTTACTACTTACAAAATTCAGTCTTATTCTCACAGTGTATTAGTCAAACTGAGTTTTCTAACTGCCATCATACTCCTCACTAAAATATTTGTATAGCAGAACACAGTAGCAATGTTCCAGTATTATTTGCACATTCCCGTAGTAATTCTTCATGTAGCACATAAACCAATTTTGCACACACTTCCTTAAACAATCATCATAAATAAATAAAGCACTTTTAAGATCCATCAGTGAAGACGCTTTAAAATACCATAGGTTTAATGGTGATACCTTGAATCACACATGTATGTTAATAGCAACTGCTACTAAAATGTGACATAAAAAAGGCAATATTATTTATTTGAAAAAAATTTGGAAGCCTCTAAAGTGAACTTTGATGTTAAATCAGTTTTTCCAATTTTTTAATCAGCTAAATACTTAAAAACTTGCAAGTCCAGGAATATGATGGCCCTTAAAAACTAATGAGGTAGTCTTATCTCTGACCAATACCTCTATCTTATTTGGGTGACAAATTCCCACTAACCCTTGAAAGTGACAAAAAATTCAGGCTGTGGAAGAATGCATTTGCTTGATCAAGAAAATGCTATTTCTGCCTCTTCCCCACCCTTTAGGCCAAATGGCCCCAGAAGACAGACAAAACCTGATGGCGTTAAAATAGTTTCCATATGCTTTAAACATATGACTTTTTTTATAATGTTACCAAGATGGGCCCTAATATGAGATCCTAATTTTGCGTTCTACAAATAGCACATATAAAAGGTCACACTGGAAGCATAGATCAGCATAACTGTAACAAAGATACATCTAACTTTGGAAAAATTTGTTATACTTCTGTTTTAATTTAGACCCTGTCATCTTAACCTTACTCTAGAGCCAAGATTCTTTAAAAACGCATTATAAATTTTACCACACGTGGTGTTGGAGACCTTCAAAAGATATCGTTGCATAGGGTAGTACAGATCTTGCCTCAGGTCTTCACCAAGATGGTACTGCAAAGCAAAGACAGGCATTGAGGATTTAATTCTTGAAAGTTTAATTAAATTGCCTTATAAAACCACTGATGTCCATACACCATCAAAGTCCATTACTATTCTGCAATGATGCCATTTAAATCGAGGTATGCTACCTGTGCTTTAATGAAACAGTAACCGTTCATAACAATCTACAGTACTTGAATACACTGAGTAAAGCTGCGAATGACTACTGCTTAATCTAGAACAGTTTCCACACTTTGCAGAAATCTTTTTCATTCATTATTATTATTAATTATAAGGGATTAGTCTATCTAGACCTCTGAGCCTAATAAAGGCTCTTCTCAAAAGAATTTTTTTACTTTATCTAGAGAACCCATTTTATTTAGGTACATGATGATCTTATTAACAAAATCTTTGCCTACAGAAAGAATTCCTTTCAATGTTGGGTTTCGAAAATAAATACTTCTTTGTTGGTTCCAAATTGGACATTCATTCCAAATTGGACATTCAACTAAGTGTTGGACAGTCATTGGTGTTTGGCATGTGTTACATATCATTGGGTCTGAAGGTGGATTTGACATTAAATGACCATGTGAAAATCCAGTACAGTCAACCCTCATTAAGACTGACTAATGACTTCATTTAGTAACGTAAATTCGTTAGTGATTTCGTTGCAGTATACGTACTTTATCGTATTGTGCGAAAACTTTATTGTACTTATACGTAAATTACGTACAAGATAACGTAGTCATGGGTCCCAAGAAAGTTGAAATTCACGGAAAGAAGCGAATACTCTCTTTGGAGACAAAGATGGAGATCATCAAGAAGTATGAAGCTGGTATGCGATTGAGTGTGATTGCCAAGGAATATGGCCGAAATCCGTCAACAATAGGCACCATCCTTAAACAGAAGGATGCCATCAAAGTAGCTACACCATCCAAGGGCATCACTATTTTGTCCAGCAAGAGGACCCACGTCCACGACGAGATGGAACGGCTGCTTCTTGTCTGGATAAAAGACAAAGAAATCGCTGGTGATACGGTAACCGAGACGGCAATCTCCCACCAGGCCAGCGCTATTTTCGGCGATTTGATTGTGCAGGCGGAAGAGAACGGAGGGGAAGGGACATCAATGCAAACCCCAGAGTTCAAGGCTTCGCATGGCTGGTTCGAGAAATTTCGTAAACGAACTGGCATCCATTCGGTGGTGCGGCATGAGGAGGCTGCCAGCTCGGACACGAAAGCGGCTGAAGCATTTAGAAAGACTTTCGACGAGATGATGACCAAGGAAGGCTACAGTTCTCAGCAAGTTTTCAACTGTGATGAAACTGGCCTTTTTTGGAAAAAAAGAAAAAAAAATGCCTCGTCGGACGTTACACATGGATGAGAGAAGAAGCTACCCGGGCATAAGCCTATGAAAGACAGGCTTACGCTCACTTTTTGTTCGAACGCTAGTGGGGATTGAAGGTGAAGCCCCTACTGGTGTATCATTCCGAGACTCCTTGAGCCTTCAAGGCCCACAAAGTGCTTAAGGAGAAGCTTCCAGTGATGTGGAGGGCTAATGCAAAAGCCTGGGTAACGAAGCTTTTGTTCACCGATTGGGTAAATCTGTGTTTCGGCCCGACAGTGAAGAAATTTTTGGAAGAGAAGCGCCTCCCCCTGAAATGTCTGCTGGTGTTGGACAAATGCCCCTCCCCACCCTCCTGGCCTTGAGGAAGATATCCTAGCGGAGTATTCCTTCGTCAAGATTCTTTTTCTTCCGCCCAACACCACCCCTCTCCTCCAGCCCATGGACCAACAAGTGATAGCGAACTTCAAGAAGCTGTACACGAAACATCTTTTCAAGAGATGTTTCGACATCACTGATACCACAAACCTCACCTTGTATCAATTTTGGAAGGACCATTTCGACATCGTCATTTGCATCAGACTCATTAACCAAGCTTGGCAGGAGGTTTTGAGGCGAACCTTGAATTCCTCGTGGAGGAAACTCTGGCCTGATGCCGTATCCGCCCGAGATTTCGAGGGATTCGACTTGGGCGAAGCTGGTGCTGCAGTCAGAAACAGTTGACGATCCCAAAACTGTTTCCCAACCAGATCTTGACGAGATCGTTGCACTCGGCAAGTCCATGGGGCTGGTCGTCGACGAGGACGACATCAACGACCTTCTCGAGGAGCACCAAGAGGAGCTTACGACGGATGACCTGAAGGAGTTGGAGGCCATGCAACATAACGTTGTTCAAGAGGAGTTCTCTAGCAGCGGCGAGGAAGAGGAGGAGGACCCTATGACAACGGCAGAAATTAAGGATGTTCTAGCCGCTTTTCATAAAGTGCAATTGTTTATAGAAAAAAAAGACACCCCAAAAAGGCTCACACAGGTCATATGCTTGTGCAGTTCGATGATGTTTGCCCGAGTCGTTTCAGGAACATTGTGAAAAGTAGGCAGAAGCAATCTTCCTTGGATCGTTATTTTTTAAAGAGGCCTTTAGCATTAGCAGGAGTAAGCAAAAAGGAAGAACAAAGTGATAAAAAACAAAGTTGAAAACAAAAAGGAAGAACCAAGTGATGAAAAACAGAAAGTTGAAAGCAAAAAGGAAGAACCAAGTGATAAACAGAAAGTTGAAAGTGGCGATGAAGTTGAAATTCGGTAAAAAAAAAAACCTACGTAAGAGTAAAAAAAAGTAAAAAAAAAGTTAAAAATCAAAAAAAGAAAGAAAGAAAAAAAAAAAGTTTAATTTTAGTTTTTTGTAAAGTTAAGTGTTACAGTTTTGTTAATGTGTTTCGTAAATTTTAGTTTATGTATGTTTTCCTTACATTTTTTTATGTGTTTTCGTAAAGTTAAGTGTACGTACGTACGTACGTACATATGTATCTGCCGTTTGTCCTCCTCCTCCTCTGCTGCCACTTTTGGAGATAGCCTCACTCGAAAGGTAAGCTTCCACATTTTACGTACAGTATTTCTTGTATGCCTGTACACTAATACACTTTATTTACAGGTTAATTTGCATTTTGTTATTAAGTTAGGAATTGAATGGTCCAAATTGTTGTAGTATTTCATTGTTTATAGGTCAATTTAGCTTTACAGTGGACCCCCCGTATTCGCGTTCTCCAGATTCGCGGACTCACACATTCGCGGATTTCTCTCGGGAACGTTTCCCTGCATTATTCGCGGAAAATTCGCGCATTCGCGGTATTTTTCTATGATAAATATCCACAAATTCCTGGTCTTTTTTTTTTATGAATTTCATCATAAAATGCACTTTTTGTGATAAAACTATTAAAAAAACCATGTAGGAAAATTTTTAGTGGGTTTTTCTTGAGTTTTAACTAACAAAATAGGCTGTTTTTAGCATTTTTATAGGGGTTCCAAACATTCGCGGATTCTAACTATTCACGGGGGGGGTCTGGTACGCATTCCCCGCGAATACAGGGGACCACTGTATTATGAAATTTACTGGGGTGTTTTTGGAGGGCTTGGAACGGATTAGCCATTTTACATGTAAAATGTGGTCCAAGATACGAAAACCTCATGATATGAAGGGCACCTCGGAACGGATTAATTTCGTATCTCGAGGTACTACTGTAATTCATTCCGGAACCTCCCACGAAGTCCTCAACGTATGAAAACTGACACAATAATTCCCGTAAAAAATAATGGATCACCTGAAGAAAAGCGACCCCAACACATGCTGGGGTCGCTTTTCTTCAGGTGGAAAATATTGGGGTCGCTTTTCTTAAGGTGAGGAATTAACAAGGGTTACAGTAAGGCCATGGCGGAACGGCGCTTCGCGCCTTATCCACACATTTAAAGATTTTTGGCAAGCTCGGTATGTTCTGGCAAGAGGTAATGTTGCGCTGCGCGCGCTAGCCACAGGGGTTACAGTAGGTTTGATTATTTTTGTACTGAAACTGCAGGACAATACGCTTTTAATTAATGTGATGGTAATTGCTTCCTAGCAAAGAAAGATAAAGGAAAGGAGAACGCATTTTCGAGAAGTTCGGCAGTAAGGAGGTTTTCGCGCCCGTGTTGGAGGCGCCTTTTTCTCGCGGCTGTTCTGGAATCGTCAGGCGTGTTGTGGAGCGCAAAAACGCGCCAATATGACACGAGAAACGCCGCGATTTCTGATGCAATACCTCGTCTAGATTCATCTAAGAACTTCTGGAAATCTCGCGAGTCTGTGACGCTCGCCGTAGGCTCCGCCCCCAGGATGCCGTATAAATACGACGGAGGAAGTAGCAGCAGGAGGAGGAGATATAGAGAGAGATGGTAAAAGAGAGACACCAGTTAGTCACAGAGATATCCTCAGTAAGAGCCATAGATCAGATTATCAGTGAGAGATCAGCAGCAGCAGAGATCATCCGTGAGATACGAGAAAAAGGAACCAACGAAGCATCAGAAAAGTTGTTCGAGAGTTGGTTGGATACTGGTCTAGTCGTCTTCAGGAGTGGACGAATTATCTCGTGTTATCTCGACGTCGAGCAGACTTCGGAGAAGAAAAGGGGGGAGTTCCTGCCTTACAAGTAAACTATTTTCTGCAATACAGAGTCAAGAGGACGTCTGCAATTGCCGCTCTCCTTTTGCGAAGCCACTGCTTCGAGTCACTAAACCGGCCCGCAAGTATTTGAATTACCTCGCTGTTCCCCCAGTTCATGCAGTGTAAGATTCTATCTTTTTATGTAAATAGGAGATACCATTCTGCATTTACCTTTGTTAGTAAGCTTGTAAATAAACCTTTGTTGTGTTAGTGTTTCTTTCTATATTCGTATCCCCAGTTTCAACTGTTTCAACTGTTGGAGTTGAAATATTATTTCATATCGAACCTGAAGCGGACCTCCCTCAGAGGCCGTAACATTGTGTTGAACCTTGGCCAGGATATTTCGACTCCATAACAATTAACTATTGATTGTTTGTCTAAATTTGTGTTTTTAACAAATGTTTATTAACCCTCTTACGCCGGAGTGGTAAATAAAAAATTGTCTCCCGTGTGCCGGAGGGGTTTCGGAGTGAGCGCGGAAGCGGAAAAAATATTTTTTTTAAAAAATCACAGCCTGCTTAGTTTTGAAGATTAAGAGTTCATATTTGGCTCCTTTTTTTGTCATTGCCTGAAGTTTAGTATGCAACCATCAAAAATGAAAAAAATTATCATTATCATATATAAATAATGCGATATATGATAGTGCAAAAATGAAATTTCATATATAATTGTATTCAAATCGCGCTGTGCACAAAACGGTTAAAGGTAACAAGTTACTTTTTTTGTAATGTACACTAAATTGCAATCATTTTGGTATATAACACATTGTAAAACGACAAAAGCAACACAGAGAAAATATTATCACAAAATAATGCATGAATTCGTAACGTGCGGACGTAACCAAATATTTTTTCAAAATTCACCATAAATCTAAATATTATCCTAGAGGACTTCCAATTTCTTTCTTTCAAATGAAGACAAATGATTGAATATTACTATACTGTAAGAGTATTAGCTTACAATTGCAGTTTTCGACCATATCTGAAGAGTTAAAGTTGACCGAATGTCGAATTTTTTTATATATATATTTTTTATATGCAATTATTTCGGAAATAAGAAAAGCTACAACCTTCAAATATTTTTTGTTTTATTCTACATGAAATTGCACACATTTTCATATATAAAACTCTATGAAATGCCTAATATGAAACGGAGCAAATATTCTGAGAATGGGACGTATGTATTTCGGAGATTTGTGGCGGAGAATCAGCGCACGGAGGGAAGGAAAGATTTTTTTTTAAATTCACCATAAATCTAAATATTTTGCTAGAGACTTCGAATTTGTTTCAAGATGAAGATAAATGACTGAATATTACTAGACTGTAAGAGTTTTAGCTTACAATTGCGTTTTTCAACCATTTCGGTAGAGTCAAAGTTGACCGAACGTGGTTTTTTTTCTATTTATCGTGATTTATATGCAAATATTTCAAAAATGAGAAAAGCTACAACCTTCAATTATATTTTGTTGTATTCTACATGAAATTGGACACATTTTCATATATAAAACTTTATGTAACGGCTAATTTAAAATGGTGCAAACATTACCACAATCGCACGTATGATTTTTTCAGAAGAGTTACCGCGCGGACTTAAAGAAAATGTTATTTTTTTCATAAATTCACCATAAATCGAAATATTGAGCTAGAGACTTCCAATTAGTTGCAAAATTAAGGTAAATGCTTGAATATTACTAGAATATAAGCGTTTTAGCTTACAATTGCGTTTTTCGACCATTTCGGTAGAGTCAAAGTTGACCGAAGGTTGAAATTTAGGCAATTATCGTTATATGAAAATATCTCAAAACTGATAAAAGCTACAACCATGGGTTGTTTTTAGTTGTATTGTGCATGAAATTGCGCACATTTCCATATATAAAACTTTATATAACGGCTAATTTTAAAATGGTGCAAACATTACCACAATTGCATGTAGTATGATTTTTTTCGGAAGAGTTACCGCATGGACGTAAGGAAAAAGTTTTTTCATAAATTCACCATAAATCGAAATATTGTGCTAGAGACTTCCAATTAGTTGCAAAATGAAGGTAAATGATTGAATATTACTAGAATATAAGCGTTTTAGCTTACAATTGCGTTTTTCGACCATTTCGGTAGAGTCAAAGTTGTCCGAAGGTTGAAATTTTGGCAATTATCGTTATTTATATGAAAATATCTCAAAACTGATAAAAGCTACAATCATGAGTATTTTATTGTTGTATTCTACATAACATATATAATACTTCATGTAACGGCTAATTTACAATGGTACAAAAATTATGTCAAAGTGACGAAATAATTTTTGAGATGTGTCACAGATACTTTTTAGTGCGGCAAGAAAGAAATTCGCGCTTGCGCACCTGCGTAACGATTGTAAACAAAACAACACCTTGATCCGTGAACTCCCAGCATCCCCCAAGGCGCGTGATTCAAAAGTTTTAGGCTGGTAGGCCTATAAGTATTTTTTCGCGAATTTAAAAAAAAACTTTTGTAAGTCGACGTAAAATACGTCCAGTCGGCACACGGGAGACAAAAAATGTTGACGTAAAATACGTCCAGTCGGCGTAAGAGGGTTAAAGTAGTTTTTAATGAATTATATATTTTTTTTCTCCTTTTTTCTATAATATTATGAGCTAAAGTGGGTCACCTGAAGATTGGAGACACCAACAAGCAGGGGTCGTTTATCTTCAGGTGGAAAGTATTGGGGTCGTTTTTCTTCAGGAGGAAAATATTGGAGTCGATTTTCTTCAGGAGAGGTATTAGGGGTCGCTAATCATCAGGTGATCCAAAATAATGTAAGTATAATTAATGCATTTCAGACCCCAAAAATATTTTTTTTAATTAAATTTTATAAGGAATATAGAGTTTTACTTACAGAAAACAATGAGAAATCAATATAAATGAATAATGAACATTTAAATCACTTACCTTTATGGAAGACTTGTTAAGAGATGGAAGATGGAGAGAAGGGTAGGAGGAGGAGGAGAGGTTATTGTTTGGAAAGGAAATCCCCCCTCCAGAAGGCTTTCAGGTATCAGGGACCTATCTGGGGTTACTTCTCTTTGTTTTTTACTGGCACTAGGACCAGCTTGAGAGTCACAGGACCCTTGTCGCACAAAAAAACTGTCCAGACACATTTGTTTCCGAAGTCTTTTTACAATTTGCCAAAAGTGAAACACAACATTGTCATTAAAGATGTTGGAGACACGGATTACATCATCTTTGCTGGGACGATAATTCTCCACAAAATCTTATACATCACTCCACTTTGCACACATGTCCTTAATCACTGAAGTAAGCAATTCATGTATGCCCATGCAATTTTGAATTTGTCAAACCAGCCTCTGCTGGCCTTAAATTCAAACAGCAGCACTTGTAGGCATTTTCTTACTGTGATCGGTATGCAACATACTCCAACACTTTGCTAAGAGCTCTTTCTCAAATTCTACAATGTTTCTCACCATTTTTACAGAAGGACTGGCGCTTGGAACTTTCTTTGGTCCCATGATGGCTTATTTAGCAGTTACACTAGAATTAAAAAGCACAAAAAAGCACAAGAAATCACAATTTTTAAAAGAAAACTATTTTTCCTAACAATACAAACCTGAGGTCCTTTACATTAGGAATTACATTCAGCGTAGGTTGGAATACGGCCATTAAATTCTTGAACAAGGCGGTCAGGCAGTAACTACTGTAAATACTCCACTTTGTCTCTTGGTCCAGGTTTCAGATTCAGGGGTGGTACGTGGTGGGCATTAATATAAAGGACCTCAGGTTTGTATAGTTAGGAAAAATACAATTTACTTTAAAAACTGTGATTTGTTCCCACACGATATACAAACCCTCAGTCCTATACATTAGGAAGACTCACTGATTGGTGGGAGGAATGTGAGCGAGTCTTTTGAACTGACTGGAATTCAGCACACCTGGGCTATCCCCCTTGGTCATAAGAACAAGGAGGAGTAACCTGCCCCTGACAACTTGATTAGAGTATAAAAGCTGCATGATCAAGAGTCAGACTTCCGGGCCTTTTCGAAATGAGTGAGGAATCATAACTCATCCAAAAAAGGGCTGGGAAGAATATTCAAAGTCAGAGGCATTAATGCAAAGTTCTGGGAAGGGTTTGCATTACTGCCAGTCTCCTTCCTCCCCTTGCTAGAGAAAGGAGCAGGATTGCTTCTATGATTCTGAGAAGAATAGAAAGGAAACTCGATGTGCAAGCTTACCGCATGAAACGCCCAACCAGCAAGTGTAAGTTTGAGTCCTATCCTCAACCTGAAGAAAGAGGAGTAGGAGTAGAAACCTCACACCATAGGCGAGATACAACTTGTCCTCTTGAAGGGGCCGGGTAAGCAAACAACTTGTGAGCATCCACCACCAGTCCAAGGAAAAGAAGTTCCAAGGACCTCTGGGCAAACCCAAAGGAAAAAAGATATAAACATGGTTGTAATGAGAGCGAATCTATCTACCGGACCGACATATTCTTCAGTGATGAAAAGTACCAAGCTACTGGCCTGCTCACTCTCTGAGAGAGTGTACAATGGACGTATCCAACTGCAGAGGAGTTTCTCATAATCTCGTAGGACTCGGAGGAAAACTTGTCATTAGATACTTCTGCACTGGAAGTCAGCAGTGGATCAAGTTATCGACACTAAATGAAGTCCAAAGTGTGGGCGATCATGGAGGATTCGAACTCGTCAACAGATGCCGAATGATTGCGCATCCGTAACATGACACCCGCCCTTTGAAGGGTGATGTTGAGAACGAACCATGCTGATCGTCTAACTTCTTCGCCAACGATGTTGAGAGAAGATGATGATTCTCATGAAACAGAGGTTCGTGTGATGGCAAGACAGAGAAGTTTCTCATCAGTAGCTGAATCTCAACTAAGGAGAAAGAATACAACTTAGTGAATGTGTGGCCTATTCGTAATCTTGTTAATATTACTTCAGCTCGTTTTTCATTTTGTACTGATGTATTCCACAAGTCTACTTCTGTTTGATGCACTTTAATTTATTGGTGTCTGCTTCACTATCCCACAGATTTTGCCATTTTGTTTTTATGCACTGCTTCACTGAGTTTATATAATCTGTAGTAGGCAATTTATTGTCAAAAATTGGTGAATTTATCCCAGACTTGGCCTTTTCATCTGCCTTTTCATTACCTTGGATTCCAACATGGGCAGGAATCCAGCATATTTCAATGTTAACCCCACGTGAATATAATTTATTGATGATTTGTTTAATTTCCTTTACTAAAGGGTTCTTATGTGAATAACTCTTGAGGGATTCAATTGCGCTTCTTGAGTCAGAATATATTACAAATTTAGTATTCAGTTTATTATTTGACAATTTTATCTGATTGATTGCCAATATAATTGCTGTTAACTCAGCAGTAAAGACAGTTGCTTCAATTGGCAATGAATTCTGACTTATTTTGCATGATGACACTGCAGCACAACCAACTCCTGCAGAAGATTTGGATCCATCAGTGCATATTGCTTTATGTGGGCCTTTACTTCAAATGTGTTCTAATGTATACTGTTCATAGCGATCTGAAGTATAATCTTGCTTTTTTGACAAATGATAAAGGTTAGAACATACTTTGATTTTCTTTATCATCCATGGAGGTGGAGAATTTGAGGGTGGGAGTATATTTACTCTAACACCAATAGATTCCATTAACCTATTAGCTCTAATTGGAAAAGGTGGTTCGTGATTACTAATGAATATATCTCGCATGGCAAATAGTTTCTTTACGGGGGAATCAGTGGACGTTATCTTTAAAGCACTTCTCATTGTTACAAGGTCACGATGTAAGGATAATGGGGGTTCGCCACTTTCACAACATACTGAAGTGTTTGGAGAAGATTTAAAGGCCCCACTACAAAGTCTCAAGCCTCGAGTGTGGATAGAGTCTAAGGACTTCAAGGTACTTTGTGATGCTGACCCGTAAATTGGACTTCCATAATCTACTTTGGATAAAACTAGTGCTTTATATATCATAAGTAATGTTTGTCTCTTATCTTATTTAAGGCACTATTACATTTATTTTTTTACAAAGGCTATATGTGCTTTCCAGTTAAGATGAGTGTCAAACACCAAGCCTAAAAATTTTACAGTATTACTAAACTGAATGAGGCTATCACCTAATTTAAGATCTATGTCTTGATTCTGTTTCCATCTACTATTTTTGTAGAACATAATTGCTTGGGTTTTCCCTATAGAGAGCTTAAAGCCTACTGACAAAGTCCAGTTGTGGATGTTTTAGATAGCTTTATTACGAATTCTTTGTAGATGACGAAGACTGCTTGAGGAATAATATATAGCAAAGTCATCTACATACAAGCTATTTTGTACTCCCTGTGGTAACTGCTTTACGATGTTATTAATAGCTATAGCAAAAAGTGTTCCACTCAAAACACTCCCTTGAGGGACTCCACAATCTAAATTGAAGGAGTCAGAATATACATTATTTATTCGTGTTTGAAAAGTTCTTTCATGGATAAAATTCTCGATAAAAATTGGTAAGTGCCCTCTAAAACCATTTTCGTGTAAGGACTTTAAAATTGAGTATCTCCAGGTCGTATCATATACTTTTTGGATATCAAAGAATATGGCAACTGTAATTTGCTTATGTTCAAACCCTCTCCGTATATAATTTTCTAGATGGGAAAGTGAATCTAAAGTAGATCTTTCAGATTGTGAGCCAAATTGAGTTGAAGACAGAGTCTTATTCTTACGTAGGCATCAATTTAGTCTATAATTTACCATTTTTCTAGCAATTTGCACAAGCAACTTGTCAGGGATATTGGTCTATAGTTATTTGGATTGCTTGGATCTTTCCCTGGTTTGATAACTGTTATGATTATAGCATGTTTCCATGCTTTTGGGAACAGGTGATTTACCCATAAATGATTATAAAGCTTCAATAAGTATGTTTTTGCTAAAAGAGCCAGGTTTTTTATCATCTCAAAATTTACGTTGTCTTGGCCTGGAGCAGAAGAGTTACAGTTAGATAAAGCATATTCAAATTCCTCTTCTGTGAAAATCTGGTTATAATATATATCCTCTAATGTTTCAAAATTCAATGGGACAGCTTCTTCACGGGCTTTAATGGTTCGAAAGTGATCATTTATATTGATTATACTACTTATTGCTTGGATGTTATGCCCTAAAATATTCGAAATTGCGGTACTATCATGTACTGGTTGGCCATTATGTATTAGGGAAGGTCTCTTGAGATCTAATATGAGATCCATTAATTTTCCTAAATTTTTCCCAGACTTTACTTATTGAGGTTGTATCAGATATGCTAGATACATATTTTTGCCATGACATTATTTTTCCTCTAATGGCTTCCCTTCTGAATCTTGCCGAGATCAGATTGTAATGAGGTTTTAGTAGACGGATTTCTATAGTAATGTCTACAAGTTTCTTGGCAGTGCTCTCAAAATTTTGAGGTCTTTTACTTATGGCATTAAATCTATTATGCAGAGTTTCTAATCTTCTACCTATAATATATTTTTCTTGTATCAGGTGGGATAGTGTGTCAGACCACCAGGGTACTGAGTGTTTCTTGGGATTAGTAGTTGACTTAGGAATAGATTCGTCAGCAGCTGTAATTACAAAGTTTGTGAAGAAATCTACTGTCTCATCATGACCTTGTAGTGCTGTAAATGGATGGATCTGGCTGCAATCAAATCTGTCCTCTATATTAGGTGAGCAAATACTTAAGTCTATGGATGAAAAACTTCCATGGGATTTTGAAAAGTAAGTGCTAATATCTCCATCATTTAAAATGCAAAGATTATGATTGTCAATCATATGCTCAATTTTGTTACCAAAATGAAGGCAAATGATTGAATATTACTAGAATATAAGAGTTTTAGCTTACAATTGCGCTTTTCGACCATTTCGGTAGAGTCAAAGTTGACCAAAGATTGAAATTTTGGTACTTATCGTTATTTATTTGAAAATATTTCGAAACTGATAAAAGCTACAATCATGAGTATGTTTTTGTTGTATTCTACATGAAATTGCACACATTTTCATATATAATACTCCATGTAACGGATAATTTAAAATGGTGCAAAAATTATGTCAAAGTGATGAAATAATTTTTGAGATGTGTCACTGATACTTTTTAGTGCAATAAAAAAGAAATTCGCGCTTGCGCACTAGCGTAACGATTGTAAACAAAACAACGCCTTGATCCGTGAACTCCCAGCATCCCCCAAGGCGCGTGATTCAAAAGTTTTCGGCTGGTAAGCCTATAAGTATTTTTCCGCGAAATTAAAAAAAAACTTTTTTGAGTCGACGTATAATACGTCCAATCGGCATACTGGAGACATTTTGACTCTACGTTTAATACGTCCAATCGGCGTAAGAGGGTTAATACATCCAATCGGCGTAAGAGGGTTAATACATCCAATCGGCGTTAAAGGGTTAATATGAAATTTGGTAGTTGGATGGATGGATTTGGAAATCTCTAACAATGTGCCGCAACGCACAATTAATACAGAAAATACCACAGTCTAATGATAGTGTGCACTACAGGAGCACCTGCACAATTAGTAGTCCTTGCCAATAATTTTCCTTTTCACACACAATGTTCTGACATATTCCATTCAGTAAGTGTTACTGATGATCTACATCATCACAAGACTTCTTAACCCTCTTACGCCGATTGGACGTATTAAACGTCGTGTCAAAATGTCTCCCGTATGCCGATTGGACGTATCATACATCGGCTCAAACGTTTTTTAAAAATTCGCGGAAAAATACTTATAGGCCTACCAGCCGAAAACTTTTGTATCATGCGCCTTGGGGGATGCTGGGAGTTCACGGATCAAGGCATTGTTTTGTTTACAATCGCTACGCAGGCAATTTCTTTCTTATCGCACTAAAAAGTATCAGTGACACATCTCGGAAATTATTTTGTCACATGACATAATTTTTGCACCATTTTAAATTATCCTTTACATGAAGTATTATATATGAAAATGTGCGCAATTTCATGTAAAATACAACAAAAAAAATACTCATGATTGTAGCTTTTATCAGTTTTGAAATATTTTCATATAAATAACGATAAGTGCAAAAATTTCAACCTTCGGTCAACTTTGACTCTACAGAAATGGTCGAGAAACGCAATTGTAAGCTAAAATTCTTATATTATAATAATATTCAATCATTTGCCTTCATTTTGCAACAAATTGAACGTCTCTAGCACAATATTTCGATTTATGGTTAATTTATGAAAAAACTTTTTCCTCACGTTCGTGCGATAAACTCTTCCGATAAATTTTTCGTGCGATTGTCCTAATGTTTGCACCCTTTTAAATTTGCCGTTACATAAAGTTTTATATAGGGAAATGTGCGCAAATTTCATGCACAATACAACTAAAAAAAAAACAACCCATGGTTGTAGCTTTTATCAGTTTTGAAATATTTTTCATATAAATAACGTTAAGTGCAAAAATTTCAATTTCTTCTCGGTCAACTTTGACTCTACCGAAATGGTCGAAAAAAAACGCAATTGTAAGCTAAAACTCTTATATTCTAGTAATATTAACAATCATTACCTTCATTTTGCAACAACTTGGAAGTCTCTAGCACAAGATTTCGATTTATGGTGAATTTATGAAAAAAAAAAAAAAACATTTTCCTTACGTTCGCGCGGTAACTCTTCCGAAAAAATCAGAATTTTTTTGTGCGATTGTCGAAATGTTTGCACCATTTAAAATTAGCTGTTACATAAAGTTTTATATATGAAAATGTGCGCAATTTCATGTAGAATACAACTAAAAATGATTGAAGGTTGTAGCTTTTCTCCTTTTTCGAAATATTTGCATATAAATCACGATAAATAGAAAAAAAACCACGTTCGGTCAAATTTAGACTCTACCGAAATAGTTGAAAAATGCAATTGTAAGCTAAAAACTCTTACGGCCTAGTAATATTCCGTCATTTTTCTTCATTTGAAACAAATTTGAAGTCTCTAAAACAATATTGTGATTTATGGTGAATTTTTGAAAAATATATTTACCTTCACTCCTGCGCGCCGATTCGCGCCGCAAGTCTCCGAAATACGTACATCGCATTATCCTAATATTTGCTCCTTTTCATATTAGCCTTTTTATAGAGTTTCATATATCAAAATGTGTGCAAATTCATGAAAAATACAATAAAAAATAATTGAAGGTTGTAGCTTTTTCCATCTCCGAAATATGTGCATATAAAAAAAAATATATATAAAAATTTCGACATTCGGTCAAATTTAACTCGTCCGAAATGGTCGAAATCTGCAATTCTAATCTAAAACTCTTACAGTATCGTAATATTCAATCATTTGTCTTAATTTTGAAACAAATTGGAAGTCTCTAGAACAATATTTAAAATTACGGTGAATTTTTTAAAATAACATTTTTTTACGTCCGCGCGTTACGAATTCGTACATCATTTTGTGATAATATTTTTCCGGTGTTGCTTTTATTGTTTTACTATGTATTATATATCAAAAGGATTGCAATTTAGTGTACAATACAACGAAAAAAAAATTAACTCGTTAGCTTTGACCGTTTTTTGCACAGCGTGATTTGAATACAATTATCTATGAATTTTTTTTTTTCGCTACCATATATCGCATTATTTACATATGATAATGATATTATTTTTCATTTCTGATGATTGCATACTAAACCTCAGGCAATGACAAAAAAATGAGCCAAAAATGAACTCTTAATCTTCAAAACTAAGCGCGCTGTGATTTTTTGAAAAAATTATTTTTTCCGCTTCCGCGCTCACTCCAAACCGGCGCCGGCATACAGGAGAGGTTTTGATTTTTAGGGCTTCGGCGTAAGAGGGTTAAATAATTGTAGAGTTCAATCATCCTTCACTGCAATTAGCATTAGCTACAATTTGCATAATGCTACAGCCCCATCTTCTGCGCCAAGAAGACCTCCAAAATGCTGTCTTGCAATGACCACCAATATGCTGTCTTGCATTATCATAAAAATTTAACTCTTACAACTGTAAGGATTATGAAAAACCCAACAAATACAAAAATTTCAGACAATTTCAGAGACGATCAAGATAAACATACCTAATGTTGTCCTTACCTCTTCCCATGCCCTGTAAACAGCTCTGAAAGCAGGCTGCCTATCGCTGTGGAAAGTTCCTCTGTTCCCATGAAGTACATACACTCCCTTCTTCTCTGCTGCTTTACAAACACTCATGTACATGCAGTGATCAGGACGGAGATTATATTCACAACCGTACACATACAATTTATCTGAAATATGAATATTTTACTTCAAGAAATAATTCAACATGAAAATAAAAATATCACACATCAAAATAATTAACATGGGCACAAAATAACCACAACTATTTAACTGAAAAGTAGTAATATATTGTATTAAGGAGCTGCAATGAGGTCAACATGTTTCATCACTCGAACAAATGTATATTTGGTATATAGGCAGTCGCCAGTTAATGGATGGGGTCTGTTCCTGTCCAAGTGCCAATAACCAAAAATCTTTGATAAACTGCTTACTGACACTGATAAAACGCCTACCAACACCAATAAACCACTTACCAACATCAATAAACCACCTACCAACATCAATAAACTGACTACCAATGCCTATAAACCAATTACCAGCGCACCAAATATTGCTTACCAGTCCTGAAAATCTGGTTAACGACGTTGTTAGCCAAGCGTCGTAGAATCAAAACATGGTTAATCAATGGCGCTGACAAGCAAGGACTGCTTGTAATTCTATTTATAAGGAAATGTCTTAAAAGTACCAAAATAAACAAAAACTTGCAAAAAAATTTCATTCAGGCTAGACCTTATGGTATTTTCCTGTCAGTTACAAAACCTGAATAGCCTAATAGGAAATGTCAATACAGTATTTGAACTCACTGATACTGGAGTTGCAAGTTACCAATTGCTAAATGTTTGGAGGTATATACATCATTCCTCAACTTAAGTTTATCCCCCAATAAAACTAATAACAAACTGTAGATTTACTGTAATCTAAATACCTGCAAAAAAGTTCATTAGTAAACAACTTATTCAAAAAACCTACTACCTTCCCTAAGAAGGACAGACATCAAGTTAAGCTCAGATTCACTGAAATACAAACCAGGGTGATAATGAAATATTATGTTGATGATATCCTGATCCCCCCATATAATGGATAGCTTGTAGTGCTTGTATATTGGAATCACATAATCCTCCCAGCCAAATTTGCGAAGTCGAGTCAAATTCATCAGCATCACACCTGAATTAACACCTGCAATATGAAGTTTTATTAATTTTATAGTACATGCACTGCATTCCTAACCTGTATTCCCAAAGTAATAATTGTTCATATGTACCAAAGTTGCTACCACAGTCTAAACAGGTAAGAAACTTAATTATTTTTTTACAATTGGGGCATGGGAATACAAGTTCTCATAAAACTTTAATAATTACTGTTGTTACATAAGTTATTAGGCTGAATACCTGTAACCATGTACATACAAACTTTTTACAAAGAACTCAAAATTAGTGCAAGCAGTTCTACATTATGGTAAATAGCTCCCTGGGGAGTACTCTCACACCTAGAATGCCTGGTTACAAATAAACTTTAAATTCCACCTCAAACTGCATAAATCACATTAAGGTTATACGCGACTACCAACAGCACTTCAAATGCAGTAAATGTCTATTAAACTCACCTAATCTACCATAGTAAGGGTGTTTAGCAAATCTATTATACCAGCCTGTTGCCAAGTCTTCATGTTCTGGAGCCATAGCAGCCATTTGTGATGAATTCATGGCAGAAAAGTGTTTCCATAACTCTTCAAGTGGTGCCAAGAACAATACATCAGTGTCGACATAAATCAGGGAATCCACCTCCTTCAGCAAAGACTGAAAACCAAAATACCAAATGATAAACCGAAAGAGTAAGTAATCAAGCCTGGGTGAATGATGTTATTCTAATATACAGTAAAATGGAAACTTGAAAAAGTTCATCATGCATATCTCATTCAACTACATACAAAAAATGGATTTCTGAGGTTTTGGACACAGTGGCCTCGGGTCATAAAATGGCCCCACCTGATAAAGGAATTCAATGTCACTAGCCAACTAAGCATGCTAAGTATCTTTACTAAAAGAGCAACTTGAATATTATTAGTGTCAAATATAAGACAGAATTTCTACATAGCCATATAAAAATGCCTCAATCACTGTCTACCTAGATCCTTAACGAGGTATGCCAACAACCTCATAATTCAAGAGTCTGAAAAGTAGCAACATCTCTGTAATGTCCTCCATAACTTCTATCATCTAACTGGATACACTGGCTATCTTTACTTTAATGCTAATCATCAACCTGTTCCAGCCTTTTCTCAACTACTGTATTTTAAGAGGATTAAAGAAAGTGTAATCACTGAATACTACCTGACTATTCCACCATTTCCCATTTTTCCTTCAAGCCAGTTTGTAATTAATACATACAGTATCTAGCATGCAGATGCAGTCAAGGAGAAGGGAACGCGAGTCTGAAAAGGCATAATGCAGGAGGAGATACCAAAACTGACAAAGACAGTTTGTGGTACAAGTGGAGCAACACATTTGCAACTTAAAATTATAAGTACTAACTCATTCAAGGATGAATCAACTTCAACTAGAAATTGGTCATGAATGGCAGAGGATGTCTCAAGACTGGAGATGTTAAATGTTCCTTACACTGTTCACTCTTGATTGTAGAAGTAGCATGAAAGAGGAGGGAGCCTTACCTACTAAAGTGCCAGAAAACCCTTAAAGGTGGTAAGAAATTAACTGATGTGATCACAAGATGCCGAAGGCATTGTGGGAGATCCCACAGACCTTGTGATCAAGCACAGATGCCAATAGTTCCTCATGTACACAATTTCTTTATTAATTTTACCAGTTTTCCAGCTGCTGCTAGAAAATTTATCCTAATGTTAAGACTGAAGGTCTGTTTCGTATAAAAACAAACAATGTTTAAAAGTGGGATAAGTTACAGGAACCACTGACCTGAAAAGTTTCCCACACACATTAAGCATCTAACATAAAAACAACAAGAACAAAGGTAACTATTAACATGTGAA